>NC_134550.1:6844279-7150524 GCF_025594145.1 Primulina tabacum | reverse complement strand
GAGTAGACCAAATTGAAGGGGGAGCAAAATACTTATAATATTTAATAAAATACCTATTGTTAATCAATTAGGGGGTGTTCTGTTGAGGCAGGCGTCGCACCCACCCGCCCCTTGGCTCTGAGCGTCTTTGGGTGTGAGCCATGCTCAAGATTCAGCTGCGTCCTACTTTTTTTTTTTTTTAATTAGTTTAAATATTATTCAAAATTATGGAATTTGAGTCTAAATCAAATATATTCAGGTATAGGTTCGAGTCAAATTTGAGGGTCTAATGATTTTATTCGATAGTTTGCGATTTGTAATGCGCTTTTTTATTTAGGACATTGCAATTTTGGAGTTGATATGACATCGATGTAACAGCCACGTATGTATTGTCATGTACCTGTGGAAAAAAATAATCAAAATTTTAAAAAGGTGAAATATATCATATTAAAAATGTATTTATAGAAGTGTTTTTCACGAATTTTTTATAAAATATTTTAAAAGGAATAATTATATGTTTGAACAACTATTCTATGTAAAAATGTTTTAAAAGTTGAAAAGTTATTGGAACAGCTATTTAAAAAATTGATTTTATAGCTAAAAATAATTAAAAAGATGTTTGGAAAACTATTCTATAAAAAAATTTAATTCTCGTTTAATCCTCCGTTTTAAATTTTAAAAACATAAAAGATACAGGTCTAGTGTCCTTTTAAAACTATACTTCCATGAAAATGTACTACTTTTTATGATAAGAATATTACTTTTTATTGTGAATATCGGTAGGATTGATCCGTCTCACAGATAAAGTTTCGTGAGACAGTCTCGCAAGAGACATACTCTTCCTCCTAGTTTAGAAACGATATTTAAAGAGTAATTATGTAACAGAAATCAAAGAATAAATAGAGTTCATAGAAAAATTAATTATGAAATAGCAATTAACCGATCCACTAAACTAAATTGTCTCTAATGAACTGACATTAATACTTCTATCGAATTTTTAAAATTTTCTACAGGAAAATATACATAGTTCCGCCCCTTTTATGAGTAATAATTAACGAACTGCTTGAAGTCAACTCCAGAATTTATTACTCTCATGATTGTATCACGATTTTGTATTCAAGGATCCATATTTCAACATGTGAATATAATATTAATGTTGATAGTGTTAATATAAAACAACATGAGTCATTACATCAATTGTTCGGATAGCTTGAACTCAACCTCTTTCTCCCCATTTTGTACTATTAATGTCAATGGTTGTAGTTCTTCAATGCACATTCCACTCTTTTGAATTTGTAAATGTTCACATATGACATACTAAATCGCCAGGTCGGGTTGAGTTGAGTTGGGTTGGTCCTATAAACTCGCTCGGGTCTAAGTAAATACCCGTCATATTGATGTGTTTCGGTCGTACGTGTTTGTTATATTATTGTTGTGTTGCTAAATTATACAAATCAATCAACGTGTGCTAAGTCATTGATTTATCTTCAAGTGATCCTTCATATCTATTCTAATTAATCTTCTTTTCTTTTTTGTCATTTTTTCATAACAATTAATTGATGTCACATAATTCGGACCGTATCAACCTTTATATATATATATATATATATATATATATATATGTATGTATGTATATATATATATAATAAGTATAGATATGCAAACATACAAGAATTTTTAAGAAAAAACATAAATGTAATGGGCCGCCTAACTGGACCTAAGGTGGGCCTAAGAGTAGTTTCAAGCCCATTTTGAGAAGGGCCCAGAAAATATTTAATGTTTATCTACGAAACTATTAAATTGCATAACCACTTAAACATACAAATAAAAGAGTGAAGAAAATAATTTGATGCGATTAAAAAAATAACACCCGAGGAAATACATCCAACCGATTTCTTCAATGGAACCAAACCACCTCAAAATATATTTCTGTGTGTCAAATAAAAAAAGGTGAGATGACTCTGTTCGAATGTGAAATCACGGTTATGGGCTTTTTATTTATAGGTATAGAGTTTCAATGAATACATAATTTGTTATATATGACAAGTAGATCTGTACATATTAATGTAATATTTTGTTATATCTCTAAATTATAAATAGAAAGATAAAAACTTGTGTGAGACGGTCTAACGGGTCGTATTTTGTGAGACGAATATTTTATTTGGGTTATCTATGAAAAATTATTACCTTTTATGCTAAAAGTATTACTTTTTATTGTGAATATCGGTAGGGTTGACCCGTCTCACAGATAAAGATTCGTGAGATCCGTCTCACAAGAGACTTACTCAAATAGAAATAGGATTTTTATCGTATCATCATATTCTAATTTTAATTTAATCCTCTCGATTAATTGATAATTTTTTTAAAAAAATCTACAAATTTTTTTAAACTCGATATTTTTAAAAAAAAATGTTGAGTTTTCCCTGAATTTTCTTCTTTTAATTCTAACCATTTTAGAAATTTTAATTAAAAGTTAGACGATTATGTGAATATTTCCTGAATTAACATTTGTCTTGTTGTGCATTTGATAATAAATTCTTGTAATTGAACTTTTTTATCCTTAACATGTCAAAATAGCTAGACAAGTACTATACAAATTATTATTTAGATTTTTTTAGCTTCATAGTTTGATAATTCTATAAATATATTGAACATTATACATTATTTATCTTTTTTATATTTAAACTTATACTCCACTGTTTTAATTTTTGAAAACATTTATAAATGAAAAATAAGAAATTGAATGCGACCTATTGTTTGTTGGTCTATATTTTTTATTCAATTAATACCAAAAAATCATCAGGTACAACCATGATAACAGGTACAATGTATTAAGCCTACATTATTATTATTACTATTTTATGAACATTTGGAGTTGACGTTGAAAATATTTCAAAAAACCCCAAAGAAGGGTGATTATAAGATTACATCAGTTTTTATTTGTTAATTTTTTAGGATATTTTACCGGTTGTAATTTGTGACACTACATGCTTAGATTTCTTGGTTTAGTTTGAAAGGTTAATTCCCCGTTGAATCTCGATATGACTATACATCCTCATGAATAAAGTTGTTTATTAACTATCGTGTTTTCAAATTTTGAAGACATTTGTTTCTATAATTTTAAATCTTGAACACATGAACCCCCTTTTTCTGTCCGTGTGCTCAAGTTTTGAAAATACATAAAATTAATAGTCATAAGATAGTTTCAGTAATCTTGAGATTTCACGAGTTATATATAATTAACCCTAGCTTGAAAGATATGACAAACTGATCCAAGTTATTTTATGTGTTTTACCAAATCAAACATCCAAAAGACAGATTTTTTTATAATTTAGCTTTGTTAAACATGATTTAATGTATATGACTTTCCCATTTTAACTCTCTTTTTTATCTTTGTTTTTAATAAAATATGTTAGTAGGCTAGGGTAAAAAATTTATTTACCAGTACGAGTAATCAATTAATTTACTTTAAAAAAAAGAGGAAAAACATCATTTAAAAAATATATGTGCATGCCATAAGTTATACATGAACAAATATAAAATGGCAAAAGTGGTAAACGCTTCTCCCAATTTGCAATATTTAACGTCAATAGCTGTGTCTGTCCCCGCATTTTCCTCTCTGTCCCATTAGTAAAACGATCCACGACTTGACTTCGTCGTTCACATAGACTAAAATGGCTGCCAATGATGAAAGGCCGGCGATTGGTATCGATTTGGGAACGACATATTCATGTGTAGCCGTGTGGCGCAGTCGAGATGATCGCGTAGAGATCATACCGAATGATCAGGGCAACCGGACCACCCCATCTTATGTATCTTTCACCGAAACCGAACGCCTCGTTGGCGACGCAGCTAAGAATCTTGCAGCAATGAACCCAGTCAACACTGTTTTTGGTAATTCTTCCTAGCTACTACTTCGTTATGCGGTTTAGTTCATTTCGATTGTGCTTGATGTGGGAGGGAGTTTGTAGTAGAAATTTATGCTGAGTCAATGGCTTGATATTTCCTCAAAAGTCTTCAAAAGCGTTTGGGTCATAATGTTTCTATTTATGTTTGCGCCCAAGTACCAGAAGAGACATGTTTTAAGAACTTCAAGTTTCGAAAATACGAAAATTATGGAAAACCGGTACATTATATCGACTCAGAATGCTTTGGAATTCATAGATCTGTGCAGTGATATTGGCAATGGGCATGGTCTCATAGTTGAAATATACAAATCAGTCTAATTATATGCTAAAAGAATGACTCAGCTTACATATCATTGCTATTTAATAAAACAAGAGTTTTCTGATTTCTTGTGCTTTTTCACTCTATGATATGATTAAATTTACAGATGCTAAAAGATTGATGGGCAGGACATTTAGTGATCCTTTGGTTCAGAATGATATGAAGCACTGGCCATTTAAAGTTATTTCTGGCCCTATGGATAAGCCTGTGATTGTGGTCGCGTACAAAGGTGAAGAGAAACAGTTTTCTGTTGAAGAGATTTCTGCAATGGTTCTTGCCAGGATGAAAGAATGTGCCGAAGCGTATCTTGGATCGACAGTGATTGATGCAGTTATCACTGTGCCTGCATACTTCAATGATTCCCAAAGGCAAGCAACAAAGGATGCCGGAATAATATCCGGGCTCAATGTCATGCGTGTCATTGTCGAACCCACCGCTGCTGCCCTTGCTTATGGTCTTGAGAAAAAAGGTAAGATCTCAGGTGAGAAGAACGTACTTATTTTTGACCTTGGTGGTGGTACATTGGATGTGTCGCTCCTCAATATCGAAAAGGGCCTTTTTAATGTGAAAGCCATAGCTGGTGATACTCACCTTGGAGGAGAAGATTTTGACAGCGAAATGGTAAGCCATTTTGTTTTAGAGTTCAACAGAAAGCACAAGAAGGATATAAGTAACAGCCCCAGAGCATTAAGGAGGTTGAGGACAGCTTGTGAGAAAGCGAAAAGAATTCTATCATCCACGGCGCAAACAACTATTGGACTTGAATGTTTGTACGATGGAATTGATTTTGATTGGAAAATTACGCGTGCAAAATTCGAGGAGCTCAACATGGATAAGTTCCAGCGATGCATGGATCAAGTGGAGAAGTGTTTGAGGGATGCTGGTATGACAAAGAGCAAGGTCCACGACGTAGTTCTCGTCGGTGGATCGACTAGAATCCCTAAGGTGCAAGAATTGCTTCAAGATTTCTTTGATGGAAAGGAGTTGTGTAGGAGCATTCATCCCGATGAGGCCGTAGCATATGGTGCTGCAGTCCAAGCTGCAATTTTGAGTGGTGAGACAAACGAGAAGATTCAAGGCATAGTGCTGTGCGACGTCACTCCTCTCTCTCTTGGTGTAAGTATACGAGATGGCGACATGTCTGTCGTCGTCCCCCGGAACACCACCGTTCCTACTAAGATGGAGGAGGAGTTCAGTACGTTTATAGAGAACCAAACTGATGTGATATTCCAGGTGTATCAAGGAGAAAATCCCCGAACTGATGACAACATTTTGTTGGGTGAATTCTGGCTGTCGGACATCCCTCTTGCTCCAAAGGGGGTTCCTCGATTCGATGTCACATTTGATATTGATGCAAATGGTATCTTAAATGTTTCGGCGGTGGATAAAACAACTGGTAACAATAGCAGCGTCACGATCACAAATGTCAAAGGCAGATTGTCAAAGGATGAGATTGAGAAAATGATTCGGAACGCCGAAAACTACAGGGATGAAGATAGGAAGCTTAAAAAGAAAATCGAGGCTAGAAATTCATTGGAAGATTATGTTTATAAAATGAAAGGTACGGCTAAAAACTTAGTGTTAAAGTCCGCAATCGAAGACGCCATCCAGTGGCTGGACATCAACCAATCCGCCGAAGAGTACGAGTTCGTGGATAAAAAGAATGAGCTACTGAGAATTTTCAAATAAACTTATTGTTAGTATGTATTCGGTTACAGATCCTTGTATCAATCCATTTCTTTGAACATTACCCGTTTGATTTGGAACATAGACTCTAATGTCATTCTATAGACATGGACATATATGTATTCTGCCCTGCTGGGGAATTTGTGTGAGCTTGTTTATTATAAATCAGTCAACTTTTATTTTGGGCATCTTTCAAAGTAAAGTTTCGTTTTGTAAATGCGAAAAGATCACTGAGTTTTGGTTCGATGGCAAAACTATAGGACGATGTTTCGATAAAATCAGACACCCTCTTTTTCTTGGCGGTTCTTTTGCAAGAATTGGGCCTTTGTAAAAAAGGTTTCTGAAAAAGTAGACCTCATTTCAGCTTTACACATAATACAACACATTACCCCATGTATTTTTCATCACGAGGTTCATATTTTTTAAAAACTTTATTGTACGGGTCTATTGTCGCAAATCATCCCTTTTCTTTCCTTGCTAAGTTACAAAGATAATCTTGAATGGATGTCGTTGTGACTTGTGACTAATTTTAACTACAACTGAATATTGTAGTATGGCCAGAATTCCAAACAACTAGGTGGTTTTCTTTTGGTATGGCTGTGTTGTTCGTGATTCCGGCGCGACACAGATGAAAATTTTCCTGTCTTATAGTATAGAGGTTTGTGTCGGTGGATGTCTAAACGAAATGCACCTACAACTTGAAATAAACGAAGTAAAGGAAATCCAATATCTTGACACCCTCAGACCGGGGAAAAAAGCAATTAAATCAAAGGTTCAGACATGAAAATCACATTTCCAAAACATAAATCAATATCCAAATAATATATTTCATCAATTTGGAGGGCAGAAAGTGATGACATATCTTGGCGCCATGCAAGTCTTGAGCCCCGTAGATTCATCATAAGCATAACTATAAGCACGAGGACAGACGGCCTTAAACAAATGTGCGAAAGGCGTAGGCTTGCACGTCTCCAGGCTCGTATACTCACCGGTGCAGCAATATCTATCTTCCCTCGTAGCCAAACAAGCACTCTTGCAAGCCACCACCTTCCCACCCCTCCTCACCGCCAACTTTTCCGGACAGCAACTGTTCAAGTCCGCCTCACACGCTGCCACGCCACATCCACGGCCACCTCCCACCGGAATCATCGACACCGGAAGATTGAATCCGTCCACTAAGCTCACGTCATAGTAATGCTTAGGATTCAAACTCGTTCCGAGTGTCATTTCAACCAATGTCGCTGGAGGCTCTCCCCCGGTGCCCGTGCAATGCAACATCCCCGCACAGTCTCCGGTCTGGCATGATCCTTTACCAGTCTCATCGAAACAGCAGCCCTGTCGAGCCCATATCCGTCCCGACCAATGCTTGGGGCAGTCCACCACCACTTGTTGGCCGCTGTTGAGACGGAAACCGCCGTTGTTCAGTGTCTCGTGGCCGGCGGTGGCGAGTATCCCTGGCCATACAGGGCCTTTGCAGTTATTCACTACAATGAGCTGCGTTCCATCTGCAATCAAGAAATCATAACAACATTTTATAACTTCTGATCATATAAATCAAACTCTTTCTATGATCATAAAGTTCATAAAAACGAAGTAACAATAACAAACCGGAAGTGAATACTGATGTGATGAAGCAGAAAAGGAACAAGAACAGCTTGAAATTCGACATTTCATATGATTTAATTAATTATCGTCGATATTTAACGTAATTCAAAAGAAAAACATCGTAAAGAAGACAGAGGGATGATTCATTAATCTTGAATAAATGGTGGGCAACTGTTTATGAATGGAAATCAAGGCCCACGGCGTGCGGTTTTTCGACCCTTCATTCCACGTTCTATGAAGATGGGTGGATTTGGTGAAAGTGGAGAAAACAGGCAAGTTTAATTATTTAGATCACATAATCATTATTAATTAAAAAATTATTTTTATAAAACAAAATTATCATTAAAGTAACATAAATAACCACGAGTACTAATTTGTTTATAACTACGCATGTAGAAGACTAATTTCGTACGTACGATTTTGTCTCCAATTTATTTCAAAATTTGCTCTGATCCTTGTACCAATGTCGGGCCAAAGTAGTAGTGTTGCGTGTTTGTACAATCTTTTTAATAATGGTATTACGTCCAATTTCGGTCTTCGATAAATCCATCACCCATCAAACGATTATAGGCATCGTCACAGGTCACATATCGATCAATCTTACATCGTTGGACGGACAAAAAAATTATTTATGTTTGAATCGGGGAAGCCTTCGAGTCCTGCTTTTCGGGTGAGTCTATGCTACACAACCTGAGTAGAACTCCCGATGTATAAAGATGTCGAGTACGTAAGAGGATTCTCTTTAGATAAATAAATGAACTTTAAAACTGTATTGCAAGTTTTAATATAATAACATACAAATATGAACGAACCTATACAACTTGGAAGCTAAATCAGACTGACCTATCCCTTCATCTTCAGTCAATTTCAAGATTATTACAAGATTATCGCTCATCCGGGAATGCTCCCACGTAGCTTCTTGCAGTAATTCCAGGTTGTGCTAAACTGTTGCTTCAAACCAACAAGAGCAACATGCAAAACAAGAAGGTGATCTCCGACCATTCTTACACATACTATAAATATATCGATTTTTACTTTAATTCAAAACAAAAACAAGAAAAATTAATGGTCATTGACCAATTTTTTTTGTGGCGTAGAATAAATTTACGATGGGTATGAACAGCATATGCGTTCATATGTATATATTTTGGTTACGTTAGCTCAAATCATTTATTCCGTTTTTTGTTCTCGTTTTAAATTATAATATCATGGAATTTGTTTGGTCCGCATCATTTATGAACATCGAAACATGTGTGGTCCACGGCACATACAATTTAAAAAAAATGGGTCATATATATGCATGGACAAATCTTGGTCATTCATCTATCATTGAACAATGCCCATATGGGTAGGATGAAATAAACCGTGGTCCACTTATTCATTTGATATTGACCAAACAAGAAACTGCAATAAAAAAAATATATTAATAAATCATTGTCTACATAACTATAAATTCATATCAAATAAAATAATCAATAAATTTAAATAATATAAATCACGTAACAAGATACCGAGTACTCTATTAATATTTTATCTTTGGATAAAAAATTAATTTGTAACTGATATCATGTTATATCAATCAAACACTGATAGTAACTATTATATCAAATAATAACTTTCATTCGGTCTGATTTATTATCATATGAAAAACTAAACAACTATCGTATGTTTATCAACATAAGTGCATATGCAATTATATTAAATATTGAACGTCTTTTGGTCTGAAAAATATCTATATAGATTACATACACCAAAAAATTATTTTATATTTTAAATTTAAACTAAATCAAATAAACCTAAATCGTACATTTTTTTTTACAAAATTCCATATCTCGCGCATGGGGTGCCCCGATATTATGCCCATGTGACAAGCACATGACAATCTTAATGAGAGCCCCCGCGCTTGCGCCTGCCTGAATGAACTATGGCACAGGCACGCCCAATATGGGCGTTATATTAGGTATCCTCGTGCGCTCCGCGTTGTCTTGGTATCCGAAAATCTTAATCTCTGTGAATCACCGCCTTCAGCACTGGAACCCTATAGAAACCGTGCGGCGGCGACCATGTAGTTTTGAATTTTAAACTTTCTTAAAGAAAACACTGAACCGTAATTCGAAACTATCAACCTTAATCCATGAAAATTTGTTTTCAATCGAATTTTTTTTCCCAGATTTGGAATAAACATCATGCATAAACTTTAGAACAAAATCTCAATGATTCAAAATGAGTGGCTTTGATGCTACTTGATAGATAAAAATCATACAACCACAGAATCTTTCATACTAAATTATTTAGAATTTGACTGAAAACTAAAGTAGAAGCATACCTGAAGGCACAATCATTAATTCCTTAGAACGACAACTTTTAGATCTACATGTTTTTCCTTCAGAGAATCTTTCAGTTTTCTGTTCACATATATTTTCTATATTGAGTTTAGAGAATAGGGAACACGTCATCACGTGCGATTCGAGACCATGGCCATTATATAAATAATGTTTATCGTTATCTTCTGATATTTTTGTTTTAGTCCGTCGTAAAAATATAAATTATAATTTTGCCTATACACATTATAGGCTCACAACCTATCAGATACAAAGTTCATTAACTAAAACCTTAACCGATCACTTTAAGTTTTAGACATTATCTTAACAAACAACCATCATCATATAATAATTTACACATAAGCTCGTATAATTGAAATTGACCCAACAATTTGATCCTATTTTTTAAAAAACAAAAAAATTACTAAATCCAGAGTTTAAAAGGTATTCGTGCAAATTTTTCTCAAAAATATATTTAAAGATAAATATTTATCATTATATGTGAGGTTTACTTAAAAAGTGTGAATCTTACACACACACACACATATATATATATATAAATATCCACCATTCGAAATATTTTTAAGAAAATATCCTGAATATGACATATCATTGACCAAATTTTGTGCGGTGAAGAAAAAAATTACAATGGATATGAATATGTTCATATATATGTTTTGGTTACGTTAGCTCAAATCATTTGTTATCATTTTAAATTACAATATAATGGAATTTGTTTGGTAGCAATCATTTACGAACATCGAAACATGTGATGTCTACTTATTAATTTGGTATTGACCAAACAAGAAACTGCAATAAAAAAAAATTAATAATACACAATTTAAAATTCACTTCTATATTTATTTGAGGTGAATCTATGTTACACTGTGAGCAAATTTTTCGATTTTTATTTTGTATAAAATGATCAACCAATCATCTCATTTGATAATACAAAGTATAAAGTTTATCAATAATTTTTATTTTGTAGTTAGATGATCGACCTATCATCTTATACAAACACACTAATAATGAAACTCTTGGTATAACATAGACACACCTTTTTACTTGTAGCAATAATCATTTGCATGTGGTTAGGTGTTTTTTTTTCCCAATTTTTTTTGTTTTTGGCCATTCAAAACATTGTATATAAAATAGTTCAAGATTATACTAAAATTAAGAAATTTCATGATGATTTTTTTTTGTGTTTTTGATAAAATTTTAAAATAATTATTTAAATAGGATTATTTTTTGTCAATTGTATATGATGTTTTATAATAACATATATTGATTCTGTAGATACGGATTGGTATGATAATTTAATGAACAAACCTTTTATGTCGAAACATTTAGGTAATAGGTTCAATTTTCACTTAAGTCATTTTTTTATTCTTTTATTTTTTGATTTATTTTTTAATTTATATATCAAAATTACAGTGTAATTCATCGCTATTTATTATAATTATATTTTGATCTTCATTTTTTTATTTTTTTATTTTTCAACTTATTTTTTAATCTATATATCAAAATTACAGTGTAATCCATCGCTATTTCTTGTAATTATATTTTAATCTTCATTTAAATATAAATCAAATGAATTATAAAAAATATTATACAAGCATGCAACGCGTGCGTCGGTACACTAGTATATATTAAGGTTGGGCCTAATTGAGACAAAATAGACACCAACTTTTTTTTCCCATTTTGCCCTTATTTCATACCAATATTACAATTTTGTTTTTTGTTTTTTTCACTTTAACCCCTCGATAATTTATCAAATTTCACTTTAATTTATCGATAATTATAAAAAAAAAATCGTACAAGAGTAATTAGTAGATAATTAAGATTTTGATAGTCAATCATACGGTTCAGAATATTATAATTTCCTCGTATTCTTAAAAAATAACTATATTATATTTTGGAGAAGTACTTATTTTCTTCTAACATATATAAGCAGTGGAACAGCAAGAATAGTGTTTTGACCGTTTCATCCATTTTTTCTGGCTCTGTTCATTAGATTTCAGATTTTATCTCTTATTCTTTATTCTTTCGTCCTCAGAACGATCAGATTTCTGCCCAGCTCTTCGGATTTCACCGCCGGATTTTCAGATTCGTAGCATTTGTTCTGGCGTTTGTCCGGTGCTCGCCGAGCTCCTTCACCGGATCCTTCGCGTACAGGTAGGATCTGGTTCTGCGTTATTTTTGATTTGTGGAGCTATGGTTGATTTGGGTTTCTGATTTTGATTGATTTAGCTGAGTTCTTGTTCGATTGCGTTGAATTTTTCTGATTTTTGAATCTTATCCTGAAATTCTATGTGGGCCTTTGATCGCCGGTAGTTCCTAGACTTCTTGCTGGTAGCTAGTGTAGAGTCTGTCGGATGCTCGGGTGATCGTTAATGAAGAAGCATTCGGATTTGAGACTTCAAAAATTCATTCACGTACTTGTGACAATGATGTTTGTGTTAAGCTATCCACTCAGCCGCCCCAAATAAACTATTCGAATAATTTAATAATTGAATTCCCAAGTAAAATACGCATGCGAAAAGTCATTAAAGCATCAATTGTGTGAAATACTTTGAACTGACTGCCCCTTTCCAAATTCTTTTCACAATCCTTAGCGTCGAAGAATGAAGCGGTCAACCAAGCATAGACGCTTTTAATCCAGCAAAAGCGAACAGGATTAGTTCTTTATGATATGGAGTCCGTAATCTGGTAATTGAATCTTAACATAGAATAGAACTAGACCCATTTTGTCATCTTTTCTTGTTAAAAAAAACCTCAAAGAAAGTGCTTCCACCTTAGACATGAATGCTAATGTGCTATGTCCATCACCTCGGACAAGAATGCTGTGTGATGGACAAAATGTTATTCGTTTTGTGTATGCACCAGTCTATTGTAATATTATGAGATTGTTTTGTGAGGATTGTTCTGAACAGGTAATTCACTCAATTAAATTTAAATATTATTATGCAAACTAATTTACAATAAACATTAAAAAATGACTGAAGGAATTTTTATTCGGATTTTATTAAGAAAACGAGATGCAATTAGTTAAAGTAAACTGAATCAAATAACTGACTAACATGGTATGCATAAATAAATTTGATGAGAACCCCAACAATATATTGAATCAATACATCAGACACTTTTTTAAGGATGTCTTCAGTTGACCAGAAACGCCATGTGCTAAAACCTAAGAGATGGTGGATTACAATAACACCTTCCAACATCCTCGACTTCCATTAAACACATTGGTTTTAATGGTTATGATTTTAAGTTTCTGAATTGGACATTTGGGATGCCTGGGTGAACGCCTGTGATGTTTTAGTAGCAGGCCTTTAGGTTTTAAACAATGTTTGAGTGTCTGGGACGAGACTCCTCCATGGGTTAAATGCATGAATTAGAATGTTGGGAAGCCCAACATCTGGGCCGTGGGTAGGAACATCTCGGTCATCGGTCTTGATGCTCCGACACTCCGCACGAAGCACCTGGACATTTTTGGGTGTTGGGACTTGAACTCGTTCATGCTCAAGGTCATCTCGGACATTCATCCAGTAGGTAGGGCATATAATTGTTTTTCAACTTTTAGATATTTTATTCGAGGTTCAATTCCTCAATTTTCGTATTAAACACTCGGCATAAATGTTAATATATAAAACAAAAGTTATGTTACCATCGATATCATGTAATAACAATGTAATTGGATTGGTAATAACATCACATATTTTCAATAATATTAAAAGTGTGTATCATGTCGAGAAATGTGAAAATAGAATGGAATTTAGTTTTTAAGGGAGAAAATGAAAATGATATTGTAATGTTTAGTTTCATTTTATGTGATGAGTTCCCGGAAATGAAATTAAACATAGCCTTCAATATTGCTTTCCTTTTTACAACAAATAATACACTTGAATGAAATTATTAAATTTATGAACTTAATTGAAACTTAACTATTTTGAAAACTTTCCTTGTTGAACTGATAGTTTAGTTGCAACATTACATCATATCATATTTCAAATAAATAATTCAAGACAGGACTATTGCATTATGAATTTTTCATGCCAGTTTTTCGACCAGTCATCATACTTCTTCATCTTTTTCATTTAATAACCACACAACATTGTTTCACAACATATCAACTTTCGAAATCCATATCTGAAAACAATTTCAAAGGTTTTACACAAAGTACTGCCAAAGCCTTTTTATTATTACGAGTTGAAAGTGATAAATAGCCAGATCAACATAAACATTTCTGCTCATATCTGATCTGGAGTATAATTGATTGGACAGGGAGAAATTTTTAATCGTCGTTCCCAAATCGTTGGAGCAATATAGATAAGTCCACAAGAAGGAAATAGCTAGTTTTGGATTACTGTAGAGAGGATGGCATCGGTGTTTTTGTACCATGTGGTGGGAGATCTTACAGTGGGAAAGCCTGAGCTATGCGAGTTTGCTGATACGGAGACGTTGGAAGATGCCATCGGCGCCATTGGGGAATCCTCAGAAGGAGGCATTCTGGTGTGGAAAAAGAAATCACAAAAGAATGTTATGGAGAATGCTGAAATGAGGCAACAAAGGTTTGTTGGCATCCTCAATGCCCTGGATATCGTGGCATTCTTGTCCAGAGAAGATTCTTTGTCCGATCAGGATAAAGCCATTAAAACCCCTGTTTCCGAGGTGGTGGTCCCCAACAATGCCGCTCTCAAGGTTGTTGATCCTGGCACAAGGTTAGTCTCCTCTCCCCTTCCTCCCCAGTTTCTTTTTATAATCAACTTCTACCCAATCTGCTTTACCTTTCTTCTCTATTTTTTCAACAATCCAGTTATGTGAAGATATGACGATTGTTTTATTCATATTGTTAGTTTCCCTGCTCAAATGCGACCATAAGGGTTAAATATCTTATTTTCTTACTGTGTAAGTCCTTGTGGTTTTCAAATATAAGGTTATTCTGGCCTGTGTAAGAATTGAAAATTTTTATTTGCTTTGAATCCATGAGTCAATTTTTCTTTGGTTTTCATGTTGTGCTGTATTTCTTTATTGCTTCACGCATCAAAAGGATACACATAAATGAATCCAAATGTTGCACATTTGTTTTGATCCACATCATAAAAAATTAGACCTAAACTTTTATGCCTGTAAAACTTAGTGTGGAATTCCAGAAGTGAGAAAAACTCTGGTGGTTCCTTCTTGTTGTTCCAGATTAATAGATGCTTTGGAGATGATGAAACAAGGTGTGAAGCGAGTCCTTGTACCCAAGAGTTTAGTGTGGAGAGGAATGAGCAAGCGCTTTTCCATTCTTTACAATGGAAAGTGGCTAAAAAATGTAGATCCTTCTACGGGCAACAGTTTGACCACTCTTGGTAATGCTACTCGACCATCAACATCTTCAACATCCTCCATCCAGGACAAATTTTGCTGCCTGTCAAGAGAAGATGTACTTCGCTTCCTCATTGGTTGCCTTGGTGCCTTGGCCCCTTTACCTCTTTCTTCTATTTCCACCCTCGGAGCAATCAACCCAAACTATAGCAGCATCGAAGCATCATGCCCAGCATCTGATTCCACCAAAAAGCTTCCCTGTGAACCTTGTGCTGTGGCAGTTGTGGAGCAAACACTAGACGGCCAATACAAGATCATCGGTGAAATTTCGTCATCTAGACTATGGAAATGTGACTACTTGGCTGCTGCTTGGGCACTGGCTAATTTTTCAGCTGGACAGTTTGTTATGGGAGTTGAAGATAACATGAATTTGAGATCGTTTCCTATGCTTAATGATATGGCTGCTCAGACCGATTTAACCAATGGTGGTGAGGCAACAAAGTCAAGAATATTCAGTTGCAGAAGTATGGGGTTTGTTAGTAATTCGTCCAATCAAAATTTCAGAGTTGGTAGGAGCATGTATCGTGGTAGAACTGCTCCTTTGACCTGTAAGGCGACGAGTTCATTGGCTGCTGTCATGGCACAAATGTTGTCGCACCGTGCAACCCATGTGTGGGTAACCGAGGCAGAAACAGAAGATAGTTTAGTTGGTGTGGTTGGATATGCTGATATCTTAGCTGCAGTGACCAGGCAGCCTGGGAAAATCGTTTCTGAAACCCACTCCACATCTTGAGCAGCACTCATTTTCGAGTCAGACTGTGATATACATCATTTCAATCTGGCAAGTCTCCTGACTTTGGGACACTTGAAATTATAATTTTTGCATTGTTGTTGTTTATATTTCCTCGTTTGTACAAGTGAGTTGAGTCATTGAATTAGTTTTATTTGTTCTGTGGGATGACTACAACTTTAGTCTCTATTATTTTCGACCAAAAGTGTGTTAATTCCTCTTGTTTGCTATTGTGCTAAAAAGGTTCACTATTGAATTTTTCGACGTAGCTTCCCTTCGAATTTTTTTTCTTTCTTTATTAATTTTGGTTCAGTCACTCAGTCTTGAGAATGTACACTGGAATTTAAATATTGAATATATTATGAAAATTTTCACATTTATTCAATTTAAATATGAATTGTTCGACTGGAAATTTGGCCTTGAAATAGTTATAATTTGAGGAATATCTCACGTGAAAAATATAACAAGGCATGTTGGTCTATCATTTTCATCAATGATCGAGAAAGAGCTCTGAAGAGAAATCAGAAGATCCAAAAAGTGTTGAAATTTTCTTTCTATAGTAAAAAAGACTAATCCTCGCCAACACATATTTCAATCCAACCACTTGTGAAATCATTCGTCAAAGTTCTTATCCCGACACACCTCAAACAAATGACATCTCAGAAAGGAAAAACTGTCACCTTATGCCTGATCTCTCATGTTTCCACATTTGTACACCAAAACAACATGATGTGATCCAAAATTCAACCTTTTAAAGTGACAAAATCAACTGCAGTTTAGTTTCAAATAAAATAAAACCAAATCAACTGTAACTATAAGAGAATTTTCTTTATATATAGAAATCAACTGCATGATAAAACAATACAAAGTAATACGCATTCTCCACAACAATGTATAAGTATTCTATATGTGAAGCCACCGATTAGTTTGCCGTGACACCATACATAGTATAAACAAGCTTTCTAAGTTAAATTTGACCGAGAAAATTAGAAACAAAGGTGCACCAAATAGCAACATCAAAGGAACTACCATTTGCAAAATTGTGATGGTAAACAAATGCGAAAAAGAAATAGGTGCTCTTTCAAGTTCCAATAGCTTGGTTGGTTATCTCTATTCCGACATCTGATAACCCAATCCTGCCATTTTAGTATTATCGACCTCTGATTCATTCATCAATTTCGTGTCATGATATTGCACAACTCACTTCATCTCCTATATCAGCCAAATATAACCGCACCAGAAATCTAGAGCACAAAACAAGACTTGGGATAATTTACTCAGTTGCACGTCCAGCTATACATTTTTTGAATAGAAACAGAGTTCTTCCACCAGCACTCATCAGGCCAATTTATAAAGTCTCGCCATTAGCTTCGTAACCCCTTCTACTAAATTGTCTCGAAGTCGAGCTGACCGACGGTAGCAAGCCACTCCTCCGACTCATTCTAGAATCCGAACTAGAATTAGAGGATCCACCTCGACCAAAACAAGCAAAGAAATTACACAAAACCCTCCTCAATCCACTTCTCTCCCTTGACACGATTCCTCTAGAACCCCAAGAAATTCTCCTTGAAACCCCGTTGTTATTAAAACCACCATCCACTTCTGTGTAAACCACAGGTAACTCCCTCTCTCCGCCTCTTCTCCCTCCAGAAAATCTTCCAACAGCAAACCCTCCGCCTGGTAATCTCCATATAGTCAGTCCCACGGTCTCATCATCATTCACCACTTCATTCGCACCCCTGTTCACTTCTGTCGCATCATGAATTCTGTTAGCGTTGTCATTATCAGTCGGTAACTCATGTCTACAGACAGGGCACGAATTTTTCAAGGAAAGCCAGGGTAAAATACAATCTTGATGGTATAAATGATTGCAAGGCATTTCACGAGCCTCAGCTCCCAACTCAAAGGGCTCTTTACAAACTGCGCAGTGCGATTCAAGCCCTATGTGCTGCCCACTTATCTCGACTGTGGGCATAGATTCAATGGCAGCTTTAGAAGCACGCGGGTTTCGTTCAATTCTAGCAATCCCATTAACCTCGATTTGTCCCAATTGATCGAGCAATCTGTCAAAACCCGACCCAAGAAAGAAATCCGCTATACTGGCGGGCAACGGCCTTAAACCCAACCCAGCTCCATCATCATAATACAGCTCGAATCCAGTACCACCTCCAGCAGCAGCTTCTCTTCCATCCCCGCCCTCGTTAAGACCACGGAGAACGATAACCGGATTGAACGGCGACCTATCTCCCCCGCTCATTCGGCTCCGTCTCAACCTCGAACTCAAAGCCGGCCCTGGACGTCCAGAGCTCGAATCGAGGTTTCGCGAAGCTGCAGGAAAAGGTGTCTCCTGGAGTCAGAGAGCAGAGATCGAGAGGGAGTGTCAACGTCTTCCACGAATCCGCCGTTGCAATCGGTGCAACTGATGGAATCTTGGGTCAAAACCGTAACGAACCGGTTGCATCTGTAACACCAGAAATTCGAAGACGTCGACATCTACAGATCGTCTTATTTTCAAAATTACTGTTTAAGCAGAACTAAAATTTGATCTTTCTTCCCAAAATATCACTGAAATAGAAGAAAACTTGTGGCGGCGTTGTATTCTGAGGAAATGGTAAAGAATAACTGAGAAGGAGAAGAATGAAACAAGGATATGCCTGGAATAAAAACTACGTGTTTGACGACAACAAATGAAAGCTCATGGAACGAAGTCTGATGTCATATTTGATATTTCTTGCAAACGAGTTTCATTTGTATAAATTATTAAAAATTAAATACTCTGAATATTATATATATATATATATATATAAAATATAATTACTTGATCATTTATAAAATATTTGATTCATATGTTTTTAAAAAAATCGACAATAAATTGTGTGCTAAACACAATAAATGATTACATCAATGTATTGTAAGTTTTTTTAATTTAAAAAATTGATGAATAGACATGTGATTTATTATATTTTTTTCTTACACGACGTTTAGTACATTTATTTTAAATTTTTTTACGACGAGGTTTTTTTGAGCAAAATGTAGTACGATTTGAAACACCATATGTAACAAAGGATTTCGTTCAAGATACTCGTCTGTGTTTGTTGAATATGTTCATGTTATGAACAAACCAATTTATTTGATTCTATCTTTATATTAGTCCAACGAACATAAGGGAACCATATCTATGTATATAATTGTGAAACGAGTTAGTTCGTCTTTATTCAATCTTTCATCAAACATGACGGGATTGCTGTCATTTTGGCGATCGGAAAAACCTCAAACCAAATGAATTGCGAGTTTGGAAGGTTTACTCGTTAAATTTTTTTTAAAAAAAAACATACATAATTCATTCTTAATAATATAAATATTTCAAAACTCATCAATCGACAACCATATAAACTATTCTAATTCTAAATTATACAAATATTTCATACTTTATCAACATACAATCATACATAAATCATTATAAACAATATAAATCTTTAATAATTATAAGTAATATAAATATTTCAAAATTAATCAACTATACATAATTCGTCATATGATTTTGTTTACCTCTCCATATTATTTTTTTCTTCTTTATCAATAATTTTAAAAACACTTTTTGAATAAATGGCGGCTGGCCAACAGCCCTAAATGAGCCAGCTCTTTTTTGACTTTTCTCCCAACGTTTCAAAAATAGTAGCTCAATTCAAATTTTTTAACACGGACGAACCAACCCAAATTTACAGCTGGTACGAATGGTTTTTTTTTTTTTTTTTTTTTTTTTAATGAAGGCACACATGTTGAATCATTGGATAATACTTAAGTATTACATCAGAGCATAGTAAAAAATTATCGATGAACCTTATATTTTTATTTTCAAGTGAAATTATCGACCGATCATCATATAATATATTACACAATATATATAATGATATAGTACAGTAAGTTTTTGCAGAGTCCAGCTGACAGCCCATACTATAATAGAATTTTCGAAAATAAAAAATAGCAAAATCCAGATGAACATTGGTGTGAAAATTTTCCTTGATCGGTCCGACATTCGACGCACCAAGGTCACGCTCGTATGTTTGCACACAAGTCAAGCCTTTTTCTCCCTTGCAAATCGGGCCCGAGATTTGCATCTCATGCGCCGGCGTGCGCGAGAGAGAACATCTTGACCAATCTTTCTTACACATTCACAAAGTGTAACTCAATTTAAGCTTACTAATGTTATGATTATTTTCATATGTGAGGCATTTCTCACTCATCGTGTACAATATAAGTCTTTGCTTGTCCAATTTCTCATTCAAAAGAACAAGCCCAATAGGCTAAGTCCCACATACTAAACAAAAACACTAGATCGGTCTACTTCCGATATAGCATAAACTCACTTGCTAGCCGTCGTGAACCATTGTTTCGGTTTTCGTTCACTTTCTTATATATATATATATATATATATATATATATATATATATATATATATATATAAAGTTAAAAATAGATCTTACATATCTGGTCCAATATTGAACGACCCCACCCATATCCAATTTGATGAAAAGCTTATGCCAAAATTGGCAGGTGTGTGTGTATACACATATATATGTATAGGTGTATGTTTACATGTTCATGAGCATATACATGTGTATTGTATATATTTGACCAATGTATCCACATGTGTATAGGTGTGTGTGTATGCATATGAATCACGTCTTTGAGTTAAAAGCTAAAAAGTATTTAATTGAGTGATTTAATTAATTTTATTTTTTCAAAAAGTAGAAATAATTTTATGTTTGAATAGATTATCACAATTGTTAAGAAAGAAAATGGATCAAGAATCTTGTAATAATCCAATTTTGTCGATTATTTATATAAAGGAAAACAACAGCAATCATAGGAACGAGATAAATGAGTTAAAGTATGTGCGCAAAGACAAAAAATTGTGTGAGACGATCTCATGAGTCGTATTTTGTGATACGGATCTCTTATTTGAGTCATCCATGCAAAAATATTACTTTTTATGCTAAGAATATTACTTTTTATTGTGAATATCGGTAGGATTGACATGTCACATAGATAAAAATTCGTGAGACCGTGTCGTGTGCAAATAGGAAAATAATCCAAAAAAATTTATATGTTGAGAAATCGAGAAGTAACAAGTCTAATGCCTAGACTTTTCACTTACACATTAATTAATCTAAGCGGTAGACCACAAGAACAAACAATAAAAAAAAATGATCCAAATTATATCGAGAAGTTGGAAAAGACTGTGGCTACATTTGGACATGTAGTTTAAAAACGTTTTTAGTATTTTATAATTGAAAAAATCAATTATGCATTTGGACAAGATTTTTGTAAAACGTTTTTGAAAAATACTTTAAAAAAAGTATTCTCCAAGTATATATTTTTTAAAACAATTGAAACGTGTTTTTTCATGCTTTTAAAATTGAAAGCAATGATATAAATCAAAACATATTATTTTATAATTTTAAAAATATTTTTATATAATAATTGTCCAAACACGTATTTATTTACAAAAAAAGTTTATAAAAAAATATTTAAAAACACTTTTATAACAGTGTTATATGTCCAAACATACCATATATATGCGTCATATCCCCAGCTATCGTCCCGCACGAAGACAACTGTATATAATGAACATCAATTGCAACTATATGTTAAAAAAAAATCCAACATATTAGTAAAGTCCATTTCATACCGTTTCATGCATCTCTTCAATTAAAATATGCTTTAAAGTATTTTTCGAAGGCTTTTTAAAGCCATTAAACTCATATGCTTGACATTGTAAAACATGACGTTATAACTGAACCAATTGAGCTTCAAGTCTTCTGTAAAATTTGTTTTACAACTTCAAACAAGAACCAAATGATCCACACCCAAAATAGCTTCAAAGGCAAGACCAACATATTAAAAATTTAAAAGAATTTCTTGTACGATGTTAGCGCCTGTTATAAAGGATAATGCGAGACTCAACGGATAACAAGAATCAAGAAGAAGGCAGTAAAGAGGAATTCAACGCCGAGTTATAGTGGTTCGGACTATAACGAGTTCTACATCCACTTGATCAGAGATCGTTCCACTAAAAAAATTCAAAATGGGAATGGTTTACAATGAATAATCCTCTACACAGCTCACTCTTTCAATTACAAGAGCAGAGAAAATACTCAAACACCAGAAACCGCTCAACACACACACCTTCTTCTCTGGGGAATATCTCTTTTGTACAAAGAACAGTACGAACACATACACTATGTTTATCAGCTTTTCTCTCTTCTTCTTATATTCTTCGAGATGAGCTTTCCAACTTATATTGATTTGTATTTTGATTCTGGACTTTTCTTTTGGCCCATACAGACTTGATCTGTTTGTGTGTGATTGGGATAACTTTCTTTCACTATCTCTCTTGAGCTGGCCCATTGGGCATCCGGAAAAAATATAAGTATAAACCACTTCACCACAGTGCCCTTTCTCACTAATTCATATTAATATTTGAAGAACATCTCATGCGAAATACATATCAAGACATGTTGGTCTATCATTTTCATCAATGATTGAAAAAGAATTTGTCGGGTTAATCCTCTGAAGAAAAATCAAAAGCTCCAAAAGACTTAAAATTTTCTTTCTAAGGCCACCAAAAATTTAAAATTCAACTGTAGCAGAATATGTAGCCACTCAAAGTTCTTATCCCGACACCCCTCAAACAAATGGCATTTCAGAAAGGAAAATTTGTCACCTTTTAGGTGTGGCTAGTTCTCTTTTGCTACCATTCTTTTGCTACTTGTCCTTCACACCAGAAGTCTTCGGTTAAAGTGCGTTCATTCTCGCAATCCAAATCAACCCGTACTTCATCTCCGGTTAAGTCTTCATCAGTTATTATATGTTGGGGATAATTCGACCTAACATATGGTTAGTACCTTGACATTTGATCCAAGGGTTACAAAGGAAACCAGTTCATTTTTGCATGTGATGTTAGGCAACGTTAAAAAAACTCATGCAACCCCTTTACAATGATTTGATTAAAAGTTTGGGTATGCTCCAAGAGTAGGGTGGAACAAATTTCTATTTTTTATACAAATATTGTACTTACTCTTCAATGTCTCTCTAAGAATGTCACCTCCTTTGAATCCGAGTCAACTTCAGAGGGAAAATGTATGAGAAGATAAGTACATGGATACATCTTTAAACTTTAACCATAATCCTTCTCCAATTGTTCCTATCCTCTCTCTCTCAAAATCATTCCTGATACTACGCCAGTCAAACATTATGATATGGAAAACAAGGAAACTTGCTCTATGAAAGATTGCCTGAAGTCTGAACTACCTGTTTATTCTCAGAGATGACCTTATTCATCTAACGGGACAGGCTGTGCGCTGCCAAGAGTCTAACCAGACTATTTGCTGCAACACCAAATATAAAAGACCAAAATAAAAACACAAAAAAGACGTGTCTACTGATTCATCTTTCGAAGGGATTTTCATATTTCCTATATTGACCACATATTTGGCATGTGCCATTGCTTGACTAATTTTCTGCACAAGTGCGACAAAGGATTAGTAGGCAGGCAGAGGAGAATCCAGTGTGTCGAATTGTCGGAATTGAAGACTTCATGTTTTTGGAAAAGTAATACAGTAATTTTCAAAAAACTTTTACATACGATTTCAGTATGTTATGAAACTTAAATTTGCCAAATCACATAAAATTAAAAACTATTCCCCATTCTTAGGGTGGTGTTATTTACTTATTTATACTCCACTTTTTATTATTTGCACTCCACTTGTGAATAAATTTGAAACATTAAGTGGAGTGTAGTTACACATCATGAAGTGCAAATGTCATTACCTTTTTTTTACTATCCCAGGCACTTCAAAAAATATTCCATACCATAACTTAACCTACAAAATAATGTATAATACATTTCTACAAGTACATTTCTCCTCCCACATTTGCACACCAAAACAACATGATGTGATCCAAAATTCAACCTTCTAAAGTGACAAAATCAACTGCAACTATACAACATAAGTTTATATATATATATATATATATATATATAGAAAATCAACCACGTGATAACACAGTACAAACAAATACGCATTCTCCACAATAATGTATAAGTTTTCTATATGTGAAGCCACCAATCAGTTTGCCCATATACCATAATACAACAAGCTTCCTAGGCTAAAATAGAAACAAAGGTACACAAATGGCAACAACAGAGGAACTACCATTTGCAAAATTGTGAAGGAAAACAAATGCGAAAAGGAAAAAGGTGCTCCTTCAAGTTCCAATAGCTTGGTTAGTTACCTCCTATTTCGATATCCGAGAACCCAGTCCTGCCATTTTTAGTATTATATTCCTCCAATTCATCAACTTTATGTCATGTTTATGAACAACTAACTTCATCTCAGATATCAGCCAAATGTCACCAAATCAAGAACAGAAAACAAGACTTGTGATTCTTCAGTTGTTGCACATCCAGCTTATACATAATTTGAATAGAAACAGAGTTCTTCCACCAGAACTCATCAGTCCAATTTATACATTCTCACCATTAATTTCGTAACCCCATCTACTAAATTGTCTCGAAGTCGAGCTCACCGATGGTAGCAAGCCACTCCTCCGACTCATTCTAGAATCCAAACCAGAATTAGAAGATCCACCTAAACCGAAACAAGCAAACAAATTATGCAAAACCCTCCTCAATCCACTTCTATCCCTTGACACGATTCCTCTAGAACCCCAAGAAATTCTCCTTGAAACCCCGTTGGTATTAAAACCACCATCCATTTCTGTGTAAACCACGGGCAATTCCCTCTCTCCGCCTCTTCTCCCTCCAGAAAATCTTCCAACAGCAAACCCTCCACCTGGTAATCTCCATATAGTTAGTCCCACGGTCTCGTCATCATTCGCCACTTCATTCTCACCCATGTTCACTTCTGTCGCATAATGAATTCTGTTAGCGTTGTCATTATCAGTCGGCAACTCATGTCTACAGACAGGACACGAATTTTTTAAGGAAAGCCAGGGTAAAATACAATCTTGATGGTATAAATGATTGCAAGGCATTTCACGGGCTTCAACCCCCAGCTCAAAGGGCTCTTTACAAACTGCGCAGTGCGATTCAAGCGCTATGTGCTGCCCACTTATCTCGACTGTGGGCATAGATCCAATGGCAGCTTTAGAAGCAGGCAGGTTTCGTTCAATTCTAGCAATCCCATTAGCCTCAATTTGTGCCAATTGATCGAGCAATCTTTCAAAACCCGACCCAAGTAAGAACTCCGATATACTGGCGGGCAACGGTCTTAAACCCGATCCAGCTCCTTCATCATAATACAGCTCGAATCCAGCAGCAGCTTCCCTTCCATCCCCGCTATCGTTAAGACCACGGAGAACAATAACCGGATTGAACGGAGACCTATCTCCTCCGCTCCTGCGGCTCCGTCTCAACCTCGGACTCAGATCCGGCCCTGGACCAGAGCTCGAATCGGGGTTTTGCACGGAAGCTGACGGAAAAGGCTGTCTCCTGGAGTTGGAGATCGGAGATCGAGTGGGAGAGTCAACCACTTCGACGAATCCGCCATTGCAATCGGTGCAGCTGACGGAATCTTGGGTCAAAACGCTAACGAACCGGTTGCATCCGTAACACCAGAAATTCGAAGACATCGACATCTAGAGGTCTTCTTACTTTCAAAACTACTGTTTCAGATCTGAAAAATCCGAAGTTTCTTCCACAGAAATTGAAGGAAACTGAGGCGGCGGCGGTGTGTCTGAGGAAAATATAAATAATAACTGCGATGGAAAAGAATGAAAGAAGGATACATTGAACCTGCTAATGCTTTCATTCGACCCCACCGGAAACCATACATGTTTATTTTTTCATGCTTTAAACTATTGTATTTTATTGAGTGATTTACTTCATTTTTCTTTTTACATGTATAATTTTAAAAAAGCAAAATTTTGATAAAAATTTTTATAACACGTTCTTACGGGTTAATTTGTGAGATAAAAAATTTATTTCGATCAATATATTATTTTTTATGTCAAAAATATTTTTTATTGTAAATATGAGTATGATTGACACGTCTTACGAATAAAAATTAATGAAATCATCTCACAATATCTATTCCAAAAATTGTAACTTGTTTCTTGTTGATTATATAACTAATCATAATTTTATATTAATAAATCGCAATTAGTATAATCAGCTCTAACAAAATGTGCCTACCCTTGATCAAACTCTCTTTAATAATATTCATTTATGAACTTCATTGTGAAAAAAAGAGTGAACAACTAGGTTGAGTGAGGGACATCTAAACAAAGCTATAATTATCCAAAACATTAAAGAATAGAGGGATCTACCATCAAACGTATATAAAGTTGTAAGGTTCGATGTTTACACATTTATTTTTTTTGTATTTATTTTTTTCGTTATCTTAACAAAAACAAATACACTCAATTCACCGCGTAACCAAAATGTTTTAAGAAATATAGATATTTTATTCCTGCACTCTAAATTTTAACCGATCCGAACAAATGATGTTAGAGATGATACTGTTGATTTGAGGAGAATGTGAGTTGATGGCATCTTCAAACAAGAACTCGATATTTTTTTAAGAGGGTCGTTATGACAAAGAGAAAATATGTGTGCAGACAGATCTTTTTACACCCAAAATGCAATAGAAATTTAAAATTTTTGTTTTTACGTTCAAAACTTCATTGAGCGTCTTATTATTTAAATAAACATTCATATGGTATTTAGTTTAATTTACTTTTGTGTATATGATGTCGGCTCCAACTATTATGTTATTAAGCGGATATATGATTTCTTTTAAATTTTTACGAACGAATCTCTTCCTTTCTTCGATGGTCAAATCAAGTCTATGATCATAAACTTTGTTTCTCATATATATTTTACTAGAGATCTAAACGGAGTTTGCGTCGAGATTAGATCACCGAAATTTCAGATATCCGACGGTGTTGAGGTGGCGTTGGAGCGGCAGTGCGGTGGAAGGATGGTGGCCAAAATATTTTCTCCAAAATATAGGTGTGACCAATATTTTTTGTTAGGGGAGAGAGGAGAGAAGATTTTGTGTGTAAAAATTACGTTATTTGATATAATTTTTAATGAAATATTTATATATTTTAATTATTAATTAAATTAGAAATCCTACTTGTAATGTCATTATTCAAAATTTCTCATGTATTTATTTTATATTTTTGAAAATATCATTCATAATTAAATTATTATGGACTTTTGATAATACAATATACATATATACACACACACACACACACAAATACTTATACATATTCATGCTTTAAATAAAATAAATTTCATTTGATTACTCAATTAATTAATTAATCTAAACTATTTTAGAATTTTTCATGAGAATTTTACATTTAGTAGTCATCAATACTATTATTATTATTTAATTAGTAGATTTTAAATTTACTAAATAAATAATTGTAAACTAATTATAACCCCAATCGACGATCAAATAACGTCGATGTATCGAGGGTACAAATCTCCTTCGTATAATGAAAAATAAAAAATTTTAAGATCAAAATTTTCATCGATCCATTTTTTGCAGCAGCTAGTTTTATTAACTTTTTAACTAAAACAGAAATTTTCACTTTCCTCACTTAATCAGCTCTTGTCCTAACTTCCACATCTTTCATTACACGTAATCAACATATAAATTCTTTTATAAATAATCTGTTTAATCTACATCAAAATACATTCGTCAAATTCAACTCTTTGAATTTGATTGTCTCAACAGAAACACATAATCTGATACTTCTGTGACCATCAATGGTTCATGGATACGGCTAGTCATGGGTTCACAACTTCATGTGACTCAGAACAACATTTGTTCTTATTCGAGATTATCTTAATTAGCCTCATTATTTTCATCAGTCCCTTGATCAAGAACGTCAGAACTCAAGCCTGATTGTACCCAACAGATCATGATAATAACTTCTAGATAATAACTTATAGTAGCATTGCATCATGATCTCCTAGGTATTATCGATAGTGCCTGCAAGAACCTTAAGTTATGGTTAATGTACAGCACGGTCCCTTCAATTCATATATCCCGATCGAATCAGCAATCATTGATATCGAGAGTTGCAAATAAATTCGGTAATTATGTAATATATCTTTGAGTACTAACAGTGAAATGTATATGCAACTGATGAAACACCTTTCCAAAATGCACATGTCTTAATCTAATCAGATATTTTTTGCACTAATAACTAATCAGATCATATATGATATATTCACCCGTAGGCGAACGGTAAATCCCAGACTATAATGTGTTGGTTCATATATATTTCGAAACTACATGTGATCTCGCCACTGATAACCCTCAATGAAGTCGATAAATGAATTAAAGTGCATGCTAATATATAGCGCATCTACATAATCACATGTCAAAGAACTCATGATGTACAACTATAACCGCAGATTAATCAAATCGATAAGTAATAACCACTTAGACAGTCCGAGAGAAAGTTGTTTAGTGCATCATCAAATGATCAGTCATATGTATAAATGAAAATCTACATGCACTTACCAATGAAACATGGCGTTTACATCATAGATGATAGTCTCAAGCGATCTTTATCTTTATTTTAAGCGGCTGAATCGACTAAGAACATATTTAGATATATACAGTACACTTCTAATGAGTTTCATGATCTTACGTTGTGAGAAAAACCTCATGGTGACTTTTGTATATTCAATGACTTTATCTATACAGCTTGCATGGGTATACATATAAAGTAAATGTTATAATTGAATAATAGCGTAAAATATTATTAAAATAAAGATTGTTTTAACGTAATAGTCAATATAGCTTAAGTCACAAGTTGGCTCGCTAGGCACCTACACTAACACAATGATCCTCGAGATCAACCAAATTTGGAACCGTGTAAATGGAAAATCCTAGAATGGAGTGGACGACAGACAACAAGAAAAAAAACACAAGGCATTCTATAAATAATGCTAGATAAGAACACATGTTTAGCAAGCTGCTCAACTACCAAGGAGATCGATCTATTTATATGAAGCAAATGACAAATGGAGGGAGAACAAGCTAACTGCGACACAACAAAAGTTCGAGAATATCAATATGAAGCCAAAAGAAACATTTTCGTGCACGATGAAAGACTTTAGCCCTTGAGAAGTTTTACCTTTGCAAGAACTCAACAAGGTAAATATTTGTTTTCTATATTCTAAGCTATAAACTTTCGATGAAAACTTTTTCTGAAAAATGCAATTTGAGACTTTGTAACTTTGTACACTTTTTGGCGCTGAATGTTAATAGTTAAAGGGTACGTAAGAATATGTTCCAATTCATTGTTCTAATCTTACGAGACAGTGAGAAGGTTGTTTCGCCGGTGAACTCGTTGTTCTGATCTTACGAGTCAAAATGTTATGTCTCGCTAGGATTTTAATATCAGTCAACTAAAAGGGATTTTTTTTAGTACAACTATCAAAATTACTTGGGATGGGTATGAGATGTGGAATATTTTTTATTAACGTGGGAAAAAGAACTCACGCCTCTTCCTCATAAAGGAGAGGTTTATGCCAAGTAACTAAAAGGGATTCAATGTTTAAATGTTAATCGTAGTCGTCCTTGTTCGGGGCCATATTATATATCCATTCGGCGCTAGGGCAATGAGTGTACTCGCAGACAAGCATGATTGTTTTCATATTAGCTATACTTGATGTATACGGTGTCCATCGAATCGAGAGATATATCGAGAGAGATCAAGAATTCTCACTATTTACTAGAGCTTCAGAAAGAAGAATTTGTGTTTGATCAAAATCATATTTTTTCCCACTAATTGCTAAAAAAAATTGTCTTGTCAAATATTCAGTCAATAGTATCAAATAACCACATTGGTTGTTTTTTTTAGTATGTATTGGATAGACAATCGGCCTTCGTATAATAACCTGCAAAGTATGTCAGTTAGATAATCGCATTCCTTAGCTCATGTGCAACATGATATCATCTACTCCATCAACTTAAATATATGATATACTTTACATACATAGTATGTTTATCCGGATTCCGAAATAACATATTGAATTACAACTGTAATAATAGTCATTTAATTTAAATTTGTTTAATACCACAAATTTGTAATGCCTATTTTAGTTTAACTTGATGATTTTGATCATATAACATTAATTTTATTTTGAAATTATTACATAGTATTCAAAATAAGTAAATTAAAATAACAAATATAATTGAAAAAAAAATTGGATAAGTGATGTAATTTAAAAATTGATCGAGTAAAATGATAAATTAATCATATACTGCGTTTAAGTAGTTGTATAGTTGGAGGGAATAAATTAATATAATTCAATGATATGATATTAAATCTGAAAGGAAATTAATAAATTATGCCCAATTGAGGAACTAATTCATGGGTAACGGCTAGTTGTCTTAAGCAAGGAGCCTACCAGCTCACTTAAGAGAGCCAGTGACCGTTGCAAGCAGAGCTTATTCAAACTCCGTCCGCCATTGCCATTCTCTTTCAAGAACTATTGAAGAAGAGCGAGACCTCTCTATCTCATACGAGGAGGGGCCTTTCTCGCGCACCCATTTTCACAGATTGTTGAGAAATCAACAACCCACGATTTTTTTAAGCTCAAAGGCAATCAAGAAACTAGGAAAAAATGGATACAGCACAGAGAAGAAAGAGTGGCATTAATATGCCGGCGTCAATGTCTGGAACAAGTTTACGCCTGGAAACCTTCTCTTGTTCCTCTGTAAACCTCTCATCCCCGATAAAATCGATGTCACCCCGGACTATATCGAATTTATCGGCGTCTTCTTCGCCTTCCAAGTCCACTTCTTTGTGCAGCGACAGGTTCATTCCGTGCAGATCTTCGTCGAGACTGCATACGTTTGGGCTGATGGAGAAGGCGTCCCCGGTGAAGGAGGGTGGAGGAGGAGGAGGGGGAAGTGAAGCGTATTCCAGGTTGTTGAGAACCGAGCTTTTTGGAACTGATTTTGAGTGTGATTTTGTTGCAGGTACTGCGAAAGGAAGGTCGCCAATGAGTCCGAACAAGAACATGCTAAGGTTCAGGACAGAGCAGCATTCTTCTGGGCCGAATTCTCCGTTTTCGCCTTCGATTTTGGGGCAGGAAAATGGGATATCCGGTGAGGTTTCTACACCTCCAAAGCCACCTAGGAAGGTTCCCAAGACGCCTCATAAGGTACATTTTGTTGGATTAATTTTCCCATGGATGATTTTCTTGATTAAAGAAACCTGATAGATTCAGATAGCATGAATCAGTGCTTAGATGCAAGAAATAATGAAGATAAAAGGTCGCTCAGATTCTACTAGCATATGTTCTGAAGCGTATTATTTAAATAAAATTTACTCCTCTTATGCATCAAGTTCACATATGAAAGCTAATGCCAGTAATGGTTTTGTGCTGATCTACACATTGGTTTAGCACTAGTATCGGAAGATTGATTGTCCAAAACAACGTTTAGATTCCAGTTGATCGAGAGAGGGAACCTGGCTTCAGTAACAAGATTAGATATAAATTTGCATTTTTGTCCTCATAATCAAAATTTCTTGATACCTCGTCCTCCATCATAAATTCATGCTGGTGACTAAATATGTTTGCAACCAAAAAGACTTCGCTAGGATTTATAACAGTATTATTTGCAGGTTCTTGATGCACCTTCCCTTCAAGATGATTTCTATCTCAATGTAGTCGATTGGTCTTCTCAGAATGTCCTTGCTGTTGGATTGGGAACTTGTGTTTATTTATGGAGTGCTTCAAACAGTAAAGTGAGTTCCTTCTGTTCGCCAAACTTCTTTCAAATAAATTCTGATCCCTATCACATAGTTGGATTGTGTGTTAGTCATCGAACTTCGATACCATTTATTGATGCTTAGGTCACAAAGTTGTGCGACTTGGGGCCTAATGATAGTGTCAGTTCGGTCCAATGGACACGAGAGGGGTCTTATGTATCGATTGGCACAAATCTTGGACAAGTTCAGGTAAATTCTGAGTCCTTTGTGAGCGTGGCTCTTGCTTAGGTGCTTTCTGCTTACTGGCATTGTTTCTTTTTTCGGGCCATAGGTCTGGGATGGAACTCAGTGCAAGAGATTAAGAACTATGGGAGGACATCAAACAAGAACCGGAGTGTTGGCTTGGAGCTCACGCATATTATCTTCTGGAAGTAGAGATAGAACCATACTTCAGCATGATCTTCGTGTCCCGAGTGATTATATTTCCAAGCTCGTGGGACACAAATCTGAGGTGAAAACTGAAAAATGCTGTTTCTTGAAAACTCAGCATTTTGCATTACATTTCTTGGAGCTAAGGCTAATCTTTGCCTTCGATTATTGTAGATATGTGGGCTGAAATGGTCACATGACGACCGAGAACTTGCATCGGGTGGTAATGACAATCAGGTAATAATCTTCAGCATATACTAGATAAATTTCAGAGTAAGATTGCAATTTGTATCAGAGTCTGGACCCAGAAAATTTTCGTAACTTGTTCATATGTGGTATCGGGGATTCAGCTATTAGTGTGGAATCAGCATTCACAGCAACCAATCTTGAAGCTGACGGAACATACTGCAGCTGTAAAGGCCATTGCCTGGTCGCCTCACCAAAATAGTCTTCTGGCATCTGGAGGAGGAACAGCTGATCGGTGCATCCGATTTTGGAATACGACAACCGGAAACCAACTAAATAGTGTAGATACCGGAAGCCAGGTTTGTTATTATACCATATCGATACATAAATAACATATAGATCCAAGGTGTTTCGATGTTTAAAATAACAACAAATAAGATTCAGGAACTTCACTAATATGTGCTTGGATTGTCATTTTTTAGGTATGCAATCTAATGTGGAGTAAAAACGTGAACGAGCTAGTGAGCACTCATGGATATTCACAGAATCAGATAATGGTGTGGAAATATCCATCTATGGCAAAGGTAGAAAAAAAGACAGTTTCATTTCACCTTACTCCATTTTTCTTGCAAAAATTATACATCTTGATCCTCCCCACCCCTCTTAATAGGTTGCGACACTTACCGGACATAGTTTACGAGTACTTTACTTAGCAATGTCTCCTGACGGTCAGGTAAAATCAGACACTGTCTAGTTCGCGACACAAACACCTAGTACAATGAGTGTTTGACTTCAATCTTTTAAAATGTATATATAAATTATTGAACTCAACTTCTGCAGACAATAGTAACTGGAGCAGGGGATGAAACTCTCAGATTTTGGAATGTTTTTCCATACGTGAAAACCCCTGTAAGTGCCGAATGGTTGTTGTGTCCTGTGTTCACATATATCATGTGTGGGTGGCTCTCCTGTCTGATTCTTGCATCCAAAACTATGTTTCTCATAACCGCCAAGTTTTGTGCATTCCAGGCACCAGTGAAGGACACCGGCCTTTGGTCTCTGGGAAGAACTCAAATCCGATGACGGATGCTGCAATTGTAACTCTAAATTTTACACCATGACCATATAGGGGTGCAGAGGGGTTTTTTGTTCGCTATCGACAGTGTGCTCCGTGGATTATACAGATTAGGCTGGAGAGGCTGGCTCTTTGCTTTCGTAGTTCGTCTAAGATGATATATATCCGATAGCCCTTTTGGTTGTTTGTCTATCATAGAGTTCTTGGCTCAGTCGTTAAATTTCATGATACAACAACTGGTGTAAGGGCTCAAAAATTTTGAAGTATGAACCGAGCTGAGTCGTCTGAGCAAGGATGATCACGGTGCGGTTTTTTTTTTTTTGTCAAGATATTTAAATCGATTTGTCATGTGCGGTCCATTATCTCTCTTTTTTTTTTAGAATTTTGGTTTGATTTAGATTTGCAAAAATATTAGAACAAATATTCAATGACTCGACTCTATGAATTGAAAGATTCCAAATTTTGAGCAATTATTATTTTATCCTAATGATGCGTGACTTTTTATAAAATTTGCCAAACTCGGGAAAAAAATAAAAAAATTCTCATGTGGAAAAGTTAAAGTTCCTTAGTGACAAATTGCCTGAATTATGCAATTTTTTTCCCCTGGTTTTACGCTTTGTTTGGTAAAGTAATCCAAAGGTTCAGTCATTGGCCGCCTAATAAACGAGGACATTTGACCAAACCAATTTTCTGCTGGGAAATATATTCTTCAAAGCACCGAGTTTAAACTATATAATAGAGAATTTAATTGTACCTAATATTCTACGATCCAAAGTTAATAATTTTACGAAAAGTAATAACTATTGGATAAAGTGGTGTTTGCAAATATGTTTTAAAAAAATATTTTGAACAATTTTCGACTCGTAATTCTAAATGATCATTTCAACACTCCAAATAAATATACTAGTATAATAACAATAATAATAATATTTATTATCATTGCTATTATTATATTATTATTATTATTAACTTAAATGGCGATGTTTTTTATGTTTTAGAAATTTATATATAGATTTTAGAATTTTTAAGCATCTTTCATAGAATTATGAAGTGGAAAATTGTTCTACTGGAGAAGATCATGAACTCGAAACTAATGTTTCCATCGTCGGATCGATAATCGAATCTATCTATCTTTAAAAAAAAATGGTCCAACCGTTGGATCGGTTTAGTCGGACGGTCGTACCGAAATATTTTTATATTATATAAATATTAATATAATATAAAAAAAGATGTATATAAATAGACAAAAAATATATATTACTAAATTTATTAAATAACTATATACATATATTCAAAAGATCAATTATAGTTATATATTTTAAATAAAAATATATTAAATAAAGTTTAGTTACTAAAATAATATGTTTGGTGAAGTCCAAATTTTAAATGATCATCTATATATAACAAAATATTAAGTTTAAGGTTTAAAAAAAACAAAAACCGGTTGATTCGATTTACCGTTCATAATCGTTTATTGACCGAATTTGACTATTCCCTTGAAATGCTTTTTGAGTATGTTTCAGATCGGACTCGTGACATGTTCTCGGTCCAATCGATCGATCCAGTCCAATTTTGAAAACATTGCTTGAAATCTCTTTCGCAATTGAGAGCTCAACCAGATTATATCTAACAAAAATACATATTTTCATAAAATTTAATGCAAGTGAAAATACATATTTTCACAATTTTTAAGTTTAAGAATGAACAATCAGAGCATAAATTTATAAGATATTACTGGATGACCCATAAAAGCGATGCAACACATAACGGCAGTTCTGGTATCTAATACCGTGTTAAGATAACAAACTTTGACCTAACTTCACCTCAAAAACAAGCTTAAAAGACGATGAGTATCGAAGTCCACGTGTACAAGTTCCAAAAACTTATTCAGTCGATGTGGGGCATCTAAACACACCCACTTCACGTCATGAATGAATAACTGAAACATAAAGTTTACAAGATATTAACAAGTAATTTATAAAGACAGTCCAACACATAATAGTTAACTTGAACTCTGATGTCATGATAAAATTATGAACTTGGGTATAACTCTACCACAAAAAACTAGCTTAAGAGATGATGATTGTCCAAATACACATATGCAATTCTCAAAAACTTAATCCAACCAACGTGAAACTTAGGGTTTGGAAATGGAACCATCGACCAATCCTAATTTGTTTTTGGTAAAAAGAACTATATTCATTGCTCCGACTCCAAGAAGCATAATTCTCATATGTGTGATTGAGTAACCAAAAGCAAACCCGGATTGTCTGAGTAATATAACACACGATATACCATGAAATATTTATATGAAAGCTATTCTACTAATGGATACTTAAACTCCTCACACTGCTTTTAACTTCTAACTAACAACCAGAATTAACCACATACTTATTTTTATCTCTAATACACACCAAAAGACGGTTCCATCATCATAACAACAAATGATGATATTCAATCAAAATGTAAAAATATACCTTAAATAAAAAAATATGGTAGTTAAGTTAACTCTTATTTGGCTCATCCATGAAAAAGTATTACTTTTATGCTAAGAGTATTACTTTTTATTGTAAATATTGGTAGGATTAACCCGTCGATAAATATTCGTGAGACCGTCTAATAAGATACCTATTATATTATATATATATATACATTATTAGTATTATTAAAAATTATTGCCCATTTAAGGAGAAAATTGAATTTAAATTATGGACAGATACAAGAATTTATTGACGTGAATTTCCTCTTAAATCAATGCCGGATTTGGGGGGCGCCCAATAGGATATGATGGGACGTTTCCTTCCTCAAAAAATGCTCTCCATAATTAATCACCAATTATAAATTTGTAATATATTATTATAAATATGGAAAAATTATATTGTGTCGTATATACTCACAATTTGAAATATTAAGTATTATTTGAAAAAATTTAATTCATCTCCAAAGCACATAATTATGTTTATTTAAAAATTCATATTATTTCACGTCTATTAACCAACAAAAAATAATATATAATTTTTTTTAAAAGAGTATGAACATGGAACACAAATAAATTCCATTAGGCTTAATCTCCTCCACTTTCTTAATAAAATAAGATCCTACAACCATTTATAAAGATATAGAAGTAATTGTATTTTCATTAACACAATGAAAATAAAGGTTTTATAGGAAATATTTTGATTTTTAATTAACGAAATTCAAGAATATCTAAATTGGTGTGAGACGAGTTTAAATTTTATATTAAAATTTGAGTAGGTTTTTGTGAGACGGTCTCACGAATATTTATCTGTGAGACGGGTCAACCCTACCGATATTCACAATAAAAAGTAATACTCGTAGCATAAAAAGTAATATTTTTTTATGGATGACCCGAGTAAAAGTCATGTCTCACAAAATACGACTCAGGAGACCGTCTCACATAAGTTTTTGCCTTAAAATTATTTAATTCAAATCATTCGATCCAAACACACCTCCACCGTACTTAAAATTTGTCGATGATTTAAGGGATCAAACATGACATTTAACTAAAGTTATTAAAGTTTCAAAAAGAAAATAAAGAGAATTGAAAATCTTGGAAATGATATCCCCGAGGCGTTAAAATGGCACAACTTGATATTCAAGCAAAGCGGCGGAACCGTTTCATACCATTTGAGTAAATATGTTTCCTATGGAAACACACCTTTACTTCCCTTTAATACCCCCTCCAAAACACCTTAATCCCATCTCTCTCTTCATAAAAAAATTTGCATAATCTAAGGGCAAATTTGTCAAGATAGAATCCCCAAGAGTTGATATTCAAAAGTTTCCGCCAATATACGCATTAATTTAGGAAAACATTGATTATGGGAGATGTGCATGAACTATGTATGATGTTCTCCTAAGTAGTAGCGCTTCATCCTTCTTCCATTCTACACATCTGAGCAATCTATATTACATGTTAGAAACCTAAAATTACCCAAAAAAAGTATGGCTATACTTTGTGTTTCAACTATCATTTCTAGTACCCTTCTCCTCCTACTAACATCGAGCATCGTTGAAGGCCGGATCCCCGGAGTCTACACCGGCTCCTCGACGTGGCAGACAGCTCATGCTACGTTTTACGGCGGCAGTGATGCCTCCGGGACAATGGGTATGACTAAAATATCTCTAGTGTATCGTATAACTTTGAATTCGTTAAAATATTTGTAAGAGTCTTGAGTAAGTCGATAATCGGGACATATAAATTTTGTGGTGTTGTGTATCAGGGGGTGCTTGTGGGTATGGAAACTTGTACAGCCAGGGGTATGGAGTGAACAATGCGGCGCTGAGCACAGCGCTTTTCAATAAAGGATTCAGCTGTGGTGCTTGCTTCGAGATCAAATGCAGGGATGCGCCGCAGTGGTGCCACCCGGGCAGGCCCTCCATTTTTGTAACGGGCACCAATTTCTGCCCGCCCAACTGGGCGCTGCCCAACGACAACGGCGGCTGGTGCAACCCTCCGCGCCCTCATTTCGATCTCGCCATGCCCATGTTCCTCAAGATTGCCGAGTACAGGGCAGGGATTGTCCCTGTTTCCTATAGAAGGTCAGCCACCACACTTTTGTTTTGTTCCTAATTTTCTTGAGAGTGCATGCTAGTGGGAAGTTCAATAAAGCCGATTTTTACTTAATAGTAAGCTCTGTAATTTTAACTTTCTGATATAGTGGATTCTTTCATTTCGTCGGTAGAATGGTCGAAAATAAAAGGGGGAATAAGTAAAACTAGATTCTTTAATTTCTACTTGCTCACGCTTTTGATTCACGAGCAGGGTGCCATGCCACAAGAAAGGGGGGATAAGGTTCACAATAAATGGCTTCAAATACTTCAATCTGATACTGATCACAAACGTGGCTGGAGCCGGAGACATCGTAAATGCTTGGGTCAAAGGGTCGAAAACCGGTTGGATGCCGCTGAGCCGAAACTGGGGCCAGAATTGGCAATCGAACGCCATATTGGTGGGGCAGTCGCTCTCGTTCCGCGTGAGAGGAAGTGATCGTAGGACCTCCACTTCGTGGAACATCGTACCATCTAATTGGCAATTTGGCCAAACCTTTACCGGCAAGAATTTTAGAGTTTGACGATTTAATATATACAATTGTCCCATTTTTCTTTAGCACACATCATTTGGTGTTTTGGTCAATTTTTGGTTATTGTGCTCGTCGTATTTTTCGTAAGGGGATTCGTGAAATGTGAACAAAGTGTAGTGAAATTGTGACTGGGTTTTTTTTTTTTTTTTTTAAAAAGTAGTTGTTTTGGGGCTTGAAGCGGCTCCAAAGTGGAATTGGCCCTCACCTCACTCTCTCCTTCGTTTTCTTATCCATATTACTTCTATCAATAGTTACTTTTTGGCATATTTTTACATAATTTGTTCTTTGAATAATTCATTTCTTTTATAAAAAAAAATTGAGAAATCAGTAGGTCTCTTGTGAGACGGTCTCACGAATCTTTATATGTGAGACGACTCAACCTTACCGATATTCACAATAAAAAGTATTACTCTCAGCATAAAAAATAATATTTTTTCATGGACGACCACAAGAGTTTTTGTGATGGGAGATTATTATAGAATTAAGATTACATTATAAATATTAAAATTGTCAAAAGATAAGATACCAATAATTGTAAAATTACCAAAGATAAAGTTGCAATTATCAAAATGAATAGGGGTGATATTGGTAAGTAAGAAAGATTATGCTTATCCGTATTTCCAGTGAGATAGTCTTACATATCTATTTTCTTGAGATGAGCCGATCTGATATTTATAGTGAAAAATAATATTTTTGACATAAAACATAAAATATTATTGAACAAGTTATAATAATTAGAAAGTCTCTCCACCATACACTGCTCCTAATCAGTTTCTTCCTGTAATAAAAAAAATTTTGTCATAAATAAGAAATGTTTGAATTTAATTAAATTGAAATAATTTATTTATGGACAGGAGGGGTTTTGGGTTAAATTGATTTACCTTTGTTTTAAAAGTGATTCCAACTTTAATTTCTCCGTGATAAGTTCGATTGGCAGAAACAACTCTGTACTTCTGAGTATTAATCCCAGCCTTGCCATCCTCCATCCCAATTTCAAACATTTCCTTCAAATAAATGCTGCATTTTTCGATTTGTAAACTAATTAATTAAAATATAAAGCACATGGTATGATAATGTGATCTCCATAGTTGAGGTCTCTTCCCGGTTCTGTCGTATTATAAAATCGACTCTAATATTTGAAAATTTGACACAAATGCATACTTGACATGATAACGGGAGCACGACGTTAGGGTATATAGGAAAGAAGGGGGACTGAATCGGGGGAGAAACTCTAAACAATATGGACGAAAATGAGCATTTTCGCCTGAAAATTGGACATTGAATTTACATCCAGTGTCACGAAATTTCAGTTGTATCAGCTCGTTCGAAAACATATTTTACTTCGATACATACCGGTTAAATCTTCGAAGCACATACTGAAGATGACAAATTTGTTGTAAAAGAACTGTACTTGCTACAGGTCTCGGTTTGATTTTGTCATTGAATACACGATATTCATACTTTCAAGTTTACTATTTTGTCTTTACGAGTTTGCTTCTACGCTTCTGCTATTAGTCATTACGCTAACACTTTTCCATAACAATGATGATTTTTTAAAAAAAAAGTGTATGATAAAACCAAAGAAATCAATATTTCAAGATCTATTATTTTATTTCTTCCAAGCATATATATTAATAGTTTTGTTTCAAAATACAATTTAACGGCATGTAAGTTGATAAAATAGTATAAGATTTATAAAATATAATTTTATGAACTGTCCAAAACAATTTTTTTTTTTAAAAAAAACAAAATACATGCGATTGGTTTCGTAGTGGAGCCAATATTCTTGTTTGGTTGGGAGGAAAGTAGACTCAAAACACGTGAATTAGTTATTATTCAATATAAATGAAAATCATAAAAATATTGAGAAAAAATTGGCAAACAAGGGGTAGGTGCAGCCTCTCATGTGATCGCGAACATGTGTTGAAACTCGGGCATGTGACGAATTTTATCTTATTTTTTTAAATTAAATTTCAAGAAAGTACAAAATATGACCAAGTTCTATTAATCATTTATAGAAAAACAATAAATAGAATTATATGAATTAGTCATTATTTATTGCAAAAATATAAGACAAAATTTTTTTCTCCCTTGTATCTTTCAATTTATCGTCTCACAAATCGATATAAAAAATTTAGATTCTTACGTTGTTCGGCCAAGAAAGCCATCGGGGGCGAAGAATATCCCACGGTCCATTAATTGGAGGAGAAGCTTGGGGTGTTCATTCCCTTTGTCCGGAAATTCTACTTTGAACCTGAACTTCTCATTCCACAATACTGGATGACTTCCATGCCCTGATTATAATAATACATTCCCATAATTATTTAATTAGTAATTTGACCAAAAATTATATTAAATAATGTTATAGTAAATAAAAATATATATCGGTTTAGAGCCTTTTTATATTTTAAAACTCTAAAATATCTCATATATTAATAAAATAACTAAAATATATCTTATATAATATCATTCAAGACAAAAACTTGTGTGAGACGGTCTCACGGATCGTATTTTGTGAGACACATATCTTATTTGAGTCATCCATGAAAAAACATTACTTTTTATGCTAAGAATATTATTTTTTATTGTGAATATCGGTAGGCTTGACCCGTCTCACAGATAAAAATTCGTGAGACCGTCTCACAAAATACCTACTTATCATTCAAAGTCTGGCTTGGAATGCTAGCTTGTGTAATTGTTAGTTTAAATTTCATGTAAATTTATACGAAAAAGATAAATAAAAAATCACCCTAAATTAATTAAAAATCGTCGGCGTAATTGTAATGAAGAGTAGTTTACCTCGAACAGTACGACTTTTCTGCTCTTGATTTTTGTACTGAACCAAAACATATGGATCTATTTTACCTGCGAAACGAAAATGTATATTATGCACAAATTAATTAAGTTGTTTCTCCGATATTAAAACTGCGAAAACTTATATTTTTTTATATATTCCAATCATAAAAGAAGTCTTCATTTCGATTCAGAATTTGAAAATTTGTATATAAACAAAACGGAAATTTCAATTCGATGTAAAACCCCATTCTTACCAAAGCAGTCTGTATTTTTCAGATCTCGAGCTCCGACAAGAGTGACCTCCATTATCCCAGTTGTCATTATTATTTCTGTATCTTGGAATATAACAGGAAAACAAATATTACAGGATATTTTCGGATGATATATATATATATATATGTGTGTGTGTGTGTGTGTGTGTGTGTGTGTGTGTGTGTGTTGCAAAAACGATTATGAAAATGAGTGGTATTTATATAGAAGAGGTATCGTGTGTAGACACGATTATTTCAATTTTATTATGGTAAAAATGTGTATAGTACAAGGCTGCATGAACAAGTCAAATTTGGACCACGCCCGACGAGACATGCCTTTGGACTTTTTTTCTCGTGGTAATTAAGTTTATTTGGAACATTCTATGCAAACTCTAGGATAGCAATAGCCGGAGTAGGGATGTTATAATGTACTATACTCTTTATCATATCCAAAAATACATATTACATGTTATACCAAAAATTACGATATTAAAAATATTTATATCGATTCGATATGTATAATCAGTATATATCGATTAACATATCGAATATTTCGGTAAATCCGGTATTTTTCGGTACGATAACATCGGTATACTAAAAATTCGATATTTTTCCAATCCCAAGCTTGTGCCAAGAAATTATACCAGGAAAAAAAATAAATACTTTAAAAATATTTCATTATCAAATAATAACAATTATTATAAGAAGCCAACGTCACATTGACATGGCGTTCATGTATACATTGTCACATCAACATTTTTACGGAACAATGACAAAAATTGCCAAAATTTGTATTGAAAAACAGTGCTAATCCACTAATATGTGCAGTAGGAGATTTATCTTCTTGAATGTGTGTGCTATATATGCGAGAAGATGAAATCTCAACCATTGATTCAACAAATTGAAAGATACGGGACTACATCTGAAATTTGTCAATATAGATGACCAAAATCATAAAAAAAAAAAATCAAACATAAAAGATATAAAAAGTTTAATTGTCCCACGTTAGAATTGAAGCCCTGATCATAACTGAGAGGATTCTATATAAGTTTTGGTGTAAACAAATAATCGGTAAATCAAATGATCAGTTCTGGGCATGTTTTCTAATGAAAACCTTACAACAACGAAAGAAATGGAGACACAGACATATATGATCTTCGAAATTCCGTAAACAAATTGTGTGCTTTAGTCAGTTTTACTATACATTTCTTTTTATTGATTTACAAGTTTTGTCTATTCATCAATTTGTTAAATATTTGTTGTATTAGCTCAAGTTGTGTGCGCAGAATGATCAGTTTAAATCAAGAATTATCAGGTTCATCACATGCAAACGTCCAAAACCTATCTAGGTCAGCAATCATACATACTTCACCACAAAATATTTTTACTAATTTTTTTTTCATGGGAAAAAATAATGAAGAGAATGATTTGATTGCAATAGATATACAAAATGTCACGTCCCGAAACTGAGGCGTCGATGATATCCGGCATTGTTAATCAAATAACAATAAAGCTCGTAGAAAATAGCCAAATACCAGTATATTTCATAAAATTCCATTGTATTTACATGAAAGGAAAAATACAGAGGTTTGCGGAAGTGAAAAGTTCAACCATTTACGAAGAAACACAAAGGAATACTAATGGGCTTGAACATCCAGAACTTGAATTCCTTCATTCTAATTCTTTATCAGCCCCAGAACTGTTCATGCTCATTTTGTTCTACATATTCTTCATTCTCATATGGAGAGGGACGTAAGGGGGGTGAGCGTTTTGGGAAACACTCAGCAAGCGGGGCATAATCTTTAAAACATATAAACTCACTTACCTGAAAGATTGTTCCAAAAATCTTGGAATGAACAAGTTGGAGCTTGACACTGAAAAACCATTCACCTTGCAAAAATGTTTGCGCCTAATTGAATCGTTGGATCGATATGAATTTTGGATATGTTGCTCCAAACACGTGTAGGTATATTCTGAAAGGTGGAAATCGGATTTGGACGTGTAAAACAATGAGCAAAACTTTCTGAAATTGGGCATAATTTTTGTACTCGAAAATTACAACTTTTGGATAGAACTTTTGATGTTGTTTTGGTGTGTTTTCACTCATTCCTTTGTCACTATTTAAAGGCATCAATTTGACTTTAGGTATTCTCCCTCCATACCAAAGGTTGCGTGGTTTATGGTATTAATCACCAATGTGACTTTTGGGATTCCTCTCCATACCAAAGGTTGCATGGTTTATGGACTTAAATGTCACCAATGTGACTTTAGACCTTCCCCCTCCATGCCAAATGTTGCATTGTAATTTTATTATTTTCCATGACATAATTTATCTTCAATGCAAAACTAAAATTAACTTGGTACGTTGTCTCTTTGTAATGTAAAATTTTGGTTCTTCACACAAAATTCATTAAAAAAATACTAACAGTTTTTTATTTCAGTTAAATTACAAAACAGACCGCAAAAAAGTGCTAGAAAACAAATACTGCATAATATGTTACAAAATAGAAAAGATTTTTTTTAAAAAAAAATGAAATAATTGCATATTTTACAGTCTTGAACTTGAATTTGAACAAATCAAATTAATTCAAGTGACTAAAATGTGTTTTCCTTCCATCCACCAAAGTCTTGCTCGTTATTAGTTTCTCCCTGTACAAGAAAAAAATTATTTGCATAAATAAAAATTTAAAAAAATAGTTGATATTTATTTAATTTGAAAATTGTAGAAGTGAATAAATATTTACCTGTGCAGTAAAGGTGACTCCAACATTAATTTCACCATGGTAAGTTTGATTGGCAGAAACAACCCTATACTTCTGAGTATTAAGCTCAGCCTTGCCTTCCTCCATCCCCGTTTCAAAGAGTTCCTTCAAATAAATGCTATATTTTGGAATTTGCAACTAATTAATATATAATTAAGATATAAATTTAATATTTATGGTATAAATATCAAATACTCCATCAAGTGGCGGTGCCAGGAATATGGCTCTGCCCGAGCTAGAATTTTAAACTCTAGAATATTTTAATATTTTAAATTGATCTACCCGGACTAATATCATATTAATCCAAAATTATACAAAATTTAAATATAATTTTTTTTTCCTTGCTCCGCCCGAGCTATAATTTTAAACTCTAAAATATTTTAAAATTTTAAATTGATCTAACCGGACTAATATCATATTAATCCAAAATTATACAAAATTTAAATATAATTTTTTTAAAAAAAATTGGTCTACCCGAGTATTTAGACATGTGGCTCCGCCACTGACTCCATCAAAACCGACATCTTCCATCAAATGGTGAACTTAAATCGAGTTGGAATATCGGGAAAATTTAATCACTCATTTAGTAAAAAAAAAGGCAAAAACTTGTGTGAGACGGTCTCACGGATCGTATTTTGTGAGACAGATCTCTTATTTGGGTCATCCATGAAAAAGTACTACTTTTTTTGCTAAGAGTATTACTTTTTATTGTGAATATTGGTAAGGTTAATCTGTCTCACATATAAAAATTTGTGAGATTGTCTCACAAGATACCTACTAAAAAAAAAGTCGAAATTTTCGAGATGTATTTTTTATTACATGCAAGAATATTCTTACGTTGTTTGGCCAAGAAAATCATCACGAGTAAAAGTGTCGCGGTCCATGATTTTGAGAACAAGCTTCTGCTGCTCAATCTTCCCTTTGTTTGGGAATTCAACCTTGAATCTGAACTTCTCATTCCACACTGGTGCACTGCCTTGCCCTGATTATATATATATATACACACACACATACATTATTTCATTAGTTTAGCCAATTATAATAATTATTTAAAAAGTACTAAAAAAAATTAAATGTTATAAATTTATTCATACTTCAATTTTTATGTCTTCTAACATAATCATTATTTTAATTTGAACTTAATTCCAATCATTCTTTGTATCTATCTATACATTATGATTATATTTATCCAATTCGATACTTCTTCTAAAATTCTAAAATACTTCATATATTATTGACAATATTTTACACTAATTTTCTAATATCATTCCACAATATTTTACACTAATTTTTTATAATGAAATTTAAAATGCATGGATGAGAGACAATAGGAGTTTACCACTAGCCTTACGACTCTTGTGCTCTTGATTTTTGTATTGAATCAAAACATATGGATCTATCTTGCCTGTCAAAATTAAATTAAACACATTTCAAAAAATTAAAAATAAAATTATCTGTTGTAGAAAAAAAAAATTAATTAATAATCAAAATGACCATTATATTAATTACAACATGGGATGTTAATGCACTTTCACCCCTCAAAAATGACAAAAAAAAAAAAAGATTACCATAATCAAAATTTAAGGTTGGTTTCGAACATAATCCGAGAAATTCGACCTAAGAACTCTACGTATAAAAATTGCGTACATACAAACAAATACCTAAGAATGCATTTTTTAGACCTCGAGCTCCCACGAGAGTCACGTCCATGATTCCAATCGTCGTCATCTTCGTATCGGGGAAATTTGGATGCTGAAAATAAGAACGAGCTCTCAGAATTAATGGTATTGATCTTATATTCAAAGATGTGTGAAGGATTTGTGTTTATATAGAAGAGATATCATATATGTTGACATTGATTTATTCAATTTCGTCATAATCAAAATACGTATATATATTATATTGATGTGGTCAAGTTCTGACCGCGTTTGACACACCGGCGCGTTTGGACTTTTTCTTATAGTCATTCATTAGGAGATAATCGTCATGTTTATCAAATAAAGACAAGTTGATGTAAAATAACTTAAATCAATATCAAACAAGTATTACAACATTAAAATCGATTTGTTTTTTTTTTTTTATATATATATATATATAGTTTTGATATCGTGCACACCTATGTGAGCATCGATGAGATGTCACCATGGATCGCTGTCGTGGTCGCGGAGATCGGAACGAATGCTACCGTTCCAGTTACAATGAAATTTCGCGGAACGGGTATTTAAAAAAAATATTATAAATATATAAAAATTAAAAATTTTGGAAAATATTTAAAAATATAAAAATTAAAATAAATATCATTTAAATAGATTATTTGATGTAAATAATAAATTTAATTTGGCGACGGTTTTATCCAAACAATACATGTGCTCAAAATTGCATTATTTGTACTACAAAGCAAAGATACGACGTGCAATATGACCTACAATTGCATTATTTGTATTAGAAAGCAAAGATACGTGCATTATTAAATCCGTCGCTGATTCGGATTTGCGACGGTTTTATGAAAAGCCGTCGCTAAATTTAGCGACGGTTTTTATTCAGCCGTCGTCGATTTTAATATAGCGACGGTTTTATTAAACCCGTCGCCGATGTATTTTATTAAACCCGTCGCCGATGTAAATCGACGACGGTTGAATAAAAACCGTCGCTACATACATAAAACCGTCACTACTAGCGACAGTTCTTAACAAAACCGTCGCGAATTGTGTTCCGGTTCCGTTCCAAGCGTGGCCCGTTCTGTTTTCCCGTTAAATCGCCGTTCTTCATGCATGGAACGCCGACCCACATCATATACCTCCAAACACCGGAACTCCGTCAAGGTAGGTAGCGTTCCGGCCGTTCCGATCCCGTTTTGGCAAACTATGTGTGTCACTCATCTATTAGATGTGATGAAATATAGAAAAATTGCGTATCCAATGAGTGAGTGATACCTCATCGCTCATATAGATTTACACGGTAGGTGTGCAGTATATCAAAACTATATATATATAAAACAAAATTTTAAACTAATAATTCAATTTATGATTGTCGTTTTGCCGTAAAATTTATTGTGTGGTAGTGCTTTGATCATCGGTTCAACTCTATATATATAGTTGGATAAAAAATCAGTGGAAGAGGGAAGTTTGGCATAGCCGCCTCTGGCCGTATATAATATAATCTTCCAATTGCCCAAAAACATTTTCCACATCGGCGTACGATATCTCTATTCTCACACACATGGATTAGGTAGTTCTAATTTAAATAATGATAAAAACTTGTGTTAGACGATTTAACGGATCATATTTTATGAGACGGATATTTTATTTGGGTCATCCATGAAAAAATATTACTTTTTATGCTAAGATTATTATTTTTTATTGTGAATATCGGTAGGATTGACCCGTCTCACAGATAAAAATTTGTGAGATTATCTCACAAAAGATCTACTGTTAAATAACGTAACCCAAAAGTAAACTTTAAATCTTAGTTGATTTCATTAAGTCTTACTTGACCTTGTTTTGAGCACGTCACCGCAATATTTATTTATATGTATTATTTTATACGCAATCGATACGAAAAATTTACGCAGTGCTAGCGACGTCACAATGAGTGTTCACGTTAGGTACTCAACATAACACACACACATATATATGAATGAAGGAAAATAGCATATGCTATTAGTTTTAGATATGATTAATCTTATTTTTATGCTATGCCTATTTTGATTATTATTTTTTGGTTCAATGGATTTGGTGTTGGGAAGAGTTTGCTATTCTCTAATTTTCTAAATTTTATTTCCATTCCTACGCTTGAAATATTTTCAAGAGAGCACCCGAAAAAGAAAGAATTTAAGCATCGAGAAGTTGTAAAACATCAGCTAAATGCTCAAACAATATTTTGTCAGTTAGACAACCAATAGTTCTTCTGTTATTGGAAAATGTACTTGCTAATATCTCAAACCACTATGTATCATGCAAATTTTTTTAAGAGGTTGAGTTGTTAAGTCATGCTGAGACCCAGTCCATACAAGCCAACAAAACGATGAATTCATATAACAACTACTTCGTATAAATATTAGTTTTACGAAAATAATCAACATAAATTGATATAAGAGTTCATAGTAAATCATTATAAACTTATTTTCTAATTCATGTGGAACGAGAGATGCTACATGTTAACTCTTCAATTAATTGAGCTCTCATGCTTCGAAAAGGTTTTTTTGAATAGGGGTAATGTGTTTGTTTTTTAAAAATGCATGGTTTTAAATGTAATGAATTTTACACAAGTGATTTTTTGGTTTTTCGAATTTTTATGAGGTGCTGATAAAATTTACACTACCTTCATGCGCAAAAACACACAAGAACAGGGAAACAGAGTTTCCTGGTTTTCTACCAAATTCTTTTTCAACAGGTACTCAAAACCTACTTCAAATTTTCGACTGAAATGTTACCACTTGATAAATATCTTACCATAGCTTCATCCATACAAGCCAATAAGTCCAATTCTAGCTTTACTGCTTTAGAATTCTTATTTAAGTTTTTTTCCCTAAAGTAAACCATGTTTATAAAACAAAAAAAACCACATCTACGGCAAGCGGGCGAGGCCAAGCTCTTGAAATACAATAGTCTAATGAGATTATAAAACGCACCAGAAAAATATTTCCAAAAACCAGTAAGTGACCCTAGAAGAGAGACATAAATATGGGCATCCAAAACAAATTATGCAATTTTTTTTCATTAAACCAGTTAAGCTAATCCTTCAAATTCCAAATAGCATCAGCACACTCCAAATTCCACCACAATTTATTAAGCCTCTGAAATATCAGGTTGACAACCAGATTCTCAAGCTATTTTCAAGAACCAAGAAACCATCACCAAGTTCAGCATAAATGATGCAGAATCAAGATAGTATCTACCAATACATGATAAAGCTACAGTTGAGATATCAGTGTAGCAACATTGCAAGTAACAAACTTTCCTGCGCCGGGCACTGAAAATTTCAACTACTCAAATTTCTTGATAAGGGAGAGGTCATTCAACATCTTCTCAATCGCCTCATCATCATGTGCACGTCCTCTTGTCTTGATTGTTGGAACCATAGCTATAGCCTCCTCTACCGTTTCTGGGCAGAGGTTCCCAAGCACACATAGCTCAAATTCAGCCAGCTGATATCTACTAAGAATTTCTCGAACTTGTCTGACAGCATCAGGATTTTTATACCGGCTGAAACGCTTCACATATTGGAGTGATTTCTCAAAAACCTGTGACATTTGATTCATTGGGTCCTCGGACATCTGCTGAAGTTGCTCATACTTATGTTCAAGAATCAGGGAAACTTCACAATTCATTAGGCATTTGGCTTTCAAAAATTCGTCGGGTATCTTTAGCTCAGCAGCATTTTCTTCTTCTTCTCCAGACATAGTTCAATCTTCTATCTGGACCTGTATCTCCCTTCAAATTCCACTCATATTTAGTTTAAAACCCAAGGGTTTCTAAGCTGAAATAGTCCATTTTCTCGAATCTAATTGATCAACTCATAAAACACATAATCACAACCATAACGGTGTGGTCGCATCCCAAAATTTAAGATTTAAGCAGGTCCCAAAATCCATACAGTTCCAATTCTTTCACCTCAACAGAAACAGCCATAAATCCAAGAATTTAACATAAACCAAAATAAAATCACATTTTGACAGCCCTAAATAATATAATCAAAGACATGATTGGAGAGCACAACATCATCCGAAGAACAGTCTCTCAAACTGAAAAATCTACGTTAGCACGAATTCGAGTTCGGTTTACCTTCTTCCATCTTAAATTAAATCTGCCCTATTTAAATCCATTCCACAAAATCTCAATTAACCCAACAATCATCATGAATCGAAAAAAGAAGACTCAACACTTGCAGTAATATGTTCACAACAACAACAATAGCACATATTTTTGCCCCGATTCGAAAAATAACGAAGCCCCAATTTCAAATTAAGGGTCCGTAACAGATATGAATATGTTAACACTTCAAGGGAATCGCACATCGCATCCTGTAAAAATCAGAAGAGAGAATTCTAGTAGCAGTTTTCGTCCCTTACCTCGTACGCTCTCGCTCACGAAAAAATCGGCCGGCTTGACGGCGGAGAAGTACGTAAAGAATCGATCAAGTTAAATTAAATTAATAGGTGCAAATAGCATTTTACAGAGGAAAAAAATGTAGAATAGGTACGGATTGTAAACTCTGTCGTTTAATTTTTTTAAGATCTTTATTTTCTATTTTTTGAAATTTTAATTTTAGTACCATAAATTAATTTTTTTTAGCAATTTATGTTATTTATTTTTATGATTATTCATAAGAATAATAAGATATTGTCATATCTACGTTGCCCTAAAAAATATAATGAGAAGATTATTTTTATAAAAAAAACTAAATTAATCGAAAAATCAAAGATAACAGACTCGAACATCATTTTAAAAAATTAATTAAAAAAAGGGACTCAAACTTAAATGTTATAAATTAAAATATCAAAATAATAATAATAAAACTTACATGTTTTAAATTGTAGTTTTATCAAATAAAAAGATGCCACACTCCTTTTGTAAAATTAATTGTTTTTTCCCATAAAAAAATAATGGCTTTTTTTTAAAAGAAATATGTTTACCAATCCTTATTTTTTAAAAAAATGGGATTAAATCCTCGTTGATTTTATAGAAGAGTTTTTTGCTTTATTAATTGTCATGGCGTACTGATTCAATTTGCCAAAAATTCTACGTGATCAAACGTTTTGCTTGATGTGGAGTGGAAATGACTCGTCCATTAACCTCTCTAATAACTTCACAATATATATTTAAAAAGGTTTTTGGGATAAATGCTAATTTTTCCTTTCACCCTTTAAATTATTTTAAGTTTTTCTCTATAAATTGTTTTTTTTTTTTTTTTGAAAAATCATTTTAACAAATATACAAAACATATCCAGTTAACCGATTTTTGATACTATCAATTATCAATAATTATAATGAATATTCGAGTTATTGGAAGGGGCTCATTATGTTGCTAATACATTACTATAAATCCCGTACTTGAATTATTAAAGCATTTAAATAACTAAATCACGGTTGCAATTACATAGATAGACTTAAAATGATGATTTTTTGTCGAGTTCAAATTCTTAATATTTTTTGGATAAATAAAATCTCTCATCGATATATCAGTTATAATTAAATCCATGGATTTTAAATGATGATATTTTTTACCAATTTAAATATCTTTTGAATAAATAAAATTCAAATAGATTTCATATTAATTTATATGAAGTCAGTGCAATTTCAAATGAATTTCGATTATTTCTTCAAAGCTAATTTATAAATGAGTAGGTCTCTTGTAAAACGATATCACGAATCTTTATCCGTGAGACGCATCAACCCTATCGATTTTCACAATTAAAAATAAAATTCACAACAAAAAATAATATTTTTTCATGGATGACCCAAATAAAAGATCTGTCTCACAAAATACGACCCGTGACACCGTCTCACACAAATTTTTGCCTTTATAAATCCAAACTAAACATTCAAGAACAACAAAAAATAAATGATAAATGTGGAACACAAACGAATGTGCTTTATTTATTATTATGTATATGAGAAACATCTAACACACACACACAACATAGAAATATAACAAGACATGCACCAGTGCCATGAGAACTGAGAAGAGGTGAGTTTGAGATAGAACACTACCACCTGTTGCCGACAGTGAACATACATTTCGAAGAAAAGTTTCAAAAATAGCATTTGGAAAGGTCAAGTAACAACTTGATGGGGTGAAAACATGTAAAATATCCCCCTCTTATTCAGACCCAATCCCCAGTCAATCTCATGGAACAAACTCAGGTATAAACAGACGGCAGCTGCGAGACGACGACTTTGAAAGACAGCAAATCTCACTGTTCTCTTCACTCTTTGCTTAACTGACGAATGACATACTGGAGAATCCCTCCATGGTCAAAATATGTCAACTCAACCTGCAGAAAAAAAATAAAATAGGTTATGGGATCTCCACTCATTGTTTGAACTTATAATTTCACCAAATTGATTGATCAAATCTCAGTATCAGTTACAAATGACTGAAATCTATTCTTGAAATCTTCATCCATGTGCAGAAGGTTTATCTACTAATTGGATAGCTATCTATTCCATCCAAATTTAAAAGTTCAAAAAGAAATTACAGTTTCGAAAAACTAGAAAGGCAGAAACTGATCACGTGCATCAACAAGAAACTAAAATCACAGTAGTGTCAGAGTGAGTACCTCCGTGTCAAAGCGTAAGGTACACGTAAAAGATTTTCCATTATCAGTCGTCACGGTAATATCTTGTCCAGGCCTTATATCACTCGTTTTTGTTGGGAGGTCTATGGTGTAACGCTCGTGCCCAGTCAAACCTAGGGTATCCGCATCCTCGCCAGGCTTGAAGCAAAGTGGGATAATACCCATACCAACCAAGTTGCTGCGGTGGATCCTCTCAAAACTTTTAGAAATGACTGCTTTAACACCCTGAATTAACAAATGAAAATAATACACAACTTGACTACAATTCATAATGTGACTGACATGAATTTTACGGAATTGTTAAATATGACTCACCTGGAGCATTGGTCCTTTCGCAGCCCAGTCTCGAGAGCTACCACTTCCATATTCTGCACCAGCAATAACAACGGTATCTTGTCCAGCTGAGGCATATCTCTGACATGAGAAAAACAAGTCAAGTGTTTAAACAGTGATTGATGAATGTAGTTTTGCACAAGATCTACTACTGCAAATGTTTTGTACCACTGAATGTAAAAAACTCAGAACTATCATGCTAAACCATCAAGCTTACCATTGCTGCATCATACACATAAAGTTTCTCCCCCGTGGGAATGTGAATGGTCTTCGGTCCCACTTCTCCATTTAATAATTTGTTTACAATTCTAATGTTAGCAAAGGTACCCCTTGCCATAACCTCATCATTGCCACGACGACTACCATAAGAATTGAAATCCCTCCGGTCAACCCCACGCTCAATCAAGAACTTTGCAGCAGGACTGTCCTTGTGTATACTTCCGGCAGGAGAGATATGATCAGTAGTTATACTGTCACCAAACAACAACAAGCAATAAGCATCCTTCACTCCACGGGGACCAGGAGGGTGCATTGTCATGCCACTGAAATATGGAGGTTTGTGGATGTAAGTTGAGCTCGAATCCCATGCATAAAGACTTGACGAAGTTACTGTTAACTGATTCCATAATTGGTTGCCCTTCGTGATGGCTTCATAAGTGCTCTTAAACATTTCAGGAAGTACACTGGATTGAACAACCTACATGAGACACTTATAAATATTAATAGTCTCCAAGAAAAATCATGATTCAAAGTCATACAAATCACGTAAACTCAAACTACCTCAGCAATTTCTTCGCTAGTAGGCCAGATATCCTTGAAGTACACGCTTTTCCCACCTTTCCCAGTACCAATTGGTTCCTTCTCAAAGTCAATGTCAACCTAAAAATTCAGAAAATCAGCAGAAATTAGTTAACCAATAAAAAGAAAGCTCGCCACCATATAAGTTCGTAACGTATCATAGACTAAAATGAGCCCCACAAAAGCCCCTCAACACACCGTGCCAGCAAGTGCATAGGCAACAACCAGTGGAGGTGAAGCAAGATAATTAGCTCTTGTTAGTGGATGAACACGGCCTTCAAAGTTCCTATTTCCAGAGAGCACGGCAGCAGCAACAAGATCTGCAATATAAGTTGGAACAATGACAATTGATTAACAACGATAAGAGTCACAATACCCAAGGAGAATGGGAAAGCAAGTGGGAAAATACCGTTATCAGTAATTGCAGAAGCAACAGATTCATCGAGATCCCCAGAATTTCCGATGCAAGTTGTGCAGCCATATCCAACGATGTTGAACCCTTGTTGGTTCAAGTACTTTTGCAGGCCACTATGAGAGATCATAAATACAAGTCAGTATCAAACATAAGAAATTGTAAATGAAACATCTCTCTATACCTCTCGAGCAAATATTTTGTAACGACTCCAGACCCCGGGGCGAGACTTGTTTTTACCCATGGTTTAACCTATTCAAACAGTCATCATGAAATATGTCAGGAAAAGTCGAGCTGTCTACCAAAAAATAAGAAATCAGAGAGCTAATCAAGCCACGACAGGTTAAAGCATAGGTGCATAAAAAAAATGAAAATGAACCACAACAGAATCCATATAGACAATCCTGAAAGACCAATACTAACCTCTAGCCCCAATTCACATGCTTTCTTTGCCACAAGACCAGCTCCAAGCATCACACTAGGGTTTGATGTATTTGTACAACTCGTAATGGCTGCTATAACAACACTTCCATGCTTGAGTTCTGCAGGCTGCCCATGGAATGTGAAGTTTACTACTTTCTCCTGTTGTTCTTTCGGCACCGCAAACCCCTGTAAAATATGGAGAAATCTAAGTTAATTAACACAATTCTTCTTTGCATTCTATTACAATGGTTTCCTACTAGTTGCCGGATATTTCGCTCATCCATATACTTTCATTGTTGTTCAGACCTCAAGTTAATTACTGATAGATTATGGTCCATGTACTCTGCAACACATTGTATTATTGAACAATCAGTCTTAAATGGTCCGGATCGTAATTCAGATAAATCACATCAGAGTAAGATCATTTCCTAGATCAGAATAACGAGATCCAAGTAATTCTAATCTCTCTATAATAGAAAAAAATTGAAATTTGCTGTTCTAATCATGTATTCAGGTGATAGTAAATTATGATGAACCGTACAACCTACTTGAATCAAATATATTCTTTCTTCAAGTAATGCGACATTTGGATTCTAATAATAATACATGGAAGCGGAAAATGGAATGCAAACATTGACATGTAATATCAATGACGTTTCATATCTAGTTTTCGAAAGGTAAATACTTTGCATTAGATTCAGACTGACCATTCAAAACTAGTAGATTTCCATTCACAAAGAATAAACAATAGAGATTTGGATGGTATGCTCGTTATTTGATAGATTGATCGCACACAAATTTATCTTGGTTCAGTGTCATTATTTTCTCGTATTTTCAGTCAACTCGGTTGTAAAGTTCAAAAACAAGAATTTCAGAGTGAAAAAAAAAAAAAACAGAACTTTGCATCTACCTTGAAACCAACTTTACTGTCGAGACATGAATGCCAATCAACCTTCATATCTTTTATTGGAACCCGGTCATGAGGCCTAATTTTTCATTGCAGCAACTTATTAACCCCAAGTAAAATATATTTTCAAGAAGTAACAATGTGGAAAGGTGGAAGCAACAGCACTTCGATTTGCCAACGCCCTAAATAAACATTATCAAGTACAATACCTTTTAGGTCCTGAAATACAAGGTTCTACGTCAGTAAGATCTAACTCCAGATAAGACGAGTACACTCTTTCTTCTTGAGGCTGTAAATGCATTCACCCAAGTAAGCTCTTGGTTATTTTGTGCAACTTGATGGGCCACATGAAAAATAGCGAAGAACTCAGACAATTACCTCATTGTAGTCAACAAACATATTATTCGCACGTAGATATGCCTCAATCATTGCTACCTGCCCAGTTGAAGCATTTGACAAACTTACATAATCTTCATAAACTTTTATACAATATTATGATATCTGTATAAAAAGAAGTTGTAGACTTGTAGCTAACCGTTTCATCACTTCTTCCAGTCAATTTCAGGTATTGCAGGGTGACATGATCCACAGGGAAGAAACCCATGGTTGCTCCATATTCAGGAGACATATTTGCAATAGTCGCTCTGTCTGCTAATGATAACTTACCCATGCCTTCACCTACCAACATTTTAAGAGGTAGAACAAATATCAGCCACTGCACCATAAGAGAAGATGCAACAAGAAAACTTTGCGAACATTATGGATACAAGAGTGTTACCATAAAACTCAACAAACTTGCCAACGACACCATGCTTTCTCAACATTTGTGTCACGGTTAAAACCAAATCCGTTGCAGTAACCCCATTACGCAATTTTCCAGACAATTTAAAACCAACGACACCAGGAAGAACCATGCTCATAGGCTGCCAAATTTGCAGGAGACAAATATTTATGCTCAACACACCGAGAATTTGCCAAAATCAATGCACAAAACAGAGCAAGATATTATAGGAAGATAACACAAGTATTGTAAAATAACATGCAACCAAGCGAGAACACTAATAACAAAGCAAACTAGAACTACAAAAAATAAAATAGAGAAGCTTTACATAAATACGTGAGTAAAATAGGCGAAGTACCTGGCCAAGCATCGTTGCCTCTGCTTCAATTCCTCCAACTCCCCATCCCGCAACACCCAATCCATCAATCATGGTAGTATGAGAATCAGTTCCAACAACACTGTCCGGATACAATATGCCATCTGTGTTAAAAACAACCCGCCCAAGATACTCCAGATTCACCTAAAAATCAATCATAGCATTCTCATGAACTCATGCTGCAGCAAGCAGAGATACCCAAAAATAAAATTGATATACGTCCGGTCCTAAATTATACCTGATGGACAATACCAGAACCAGGAGGAACAACGAGCATGTTGCGGAAGGCGGTGGATCCCCATTTAAGAAAAGCAAACCTCTCATTGTTTCTCTTGAACTCAAAGTCCATGTTAGCCTGCACAGCATTTTCTGATCTGGCCACATCAACCTGAACAGAGTGATCAATGACAAGATCCACAGGAACCTGTATGTAACAAGAGAAAAGAACACTGAAATCAGAACAATCACAGAATGTTATAGCACGGAGGTGACCATATTATTTCTTTTCCCTGAACTCCATATTATTTCTTTTCCCTCATAACCATACAATTCTCAAACTAGTTCCAAAATGTTCCTCCTCACCATAGACTCGGACATATTTTGTAAGATGAATTAGCAAGAAAAGCATGATATACAAAATGATCAAATAAAATAGACATACGCATAATGGAAAGCTGCATAATACACACAGTCATCACATACAATATGATTACGCTTATGGAAAAGTGAAACTGCTAAGCATATATCAGGCAGGTTGTTCATTGCAAATAGGAAATGCAGCATACCAAAGGGTTTATTTTATCTGGGTTACTACCAAGATCCTTGATTGCTTCTCGCATAGAAGCAAGGTCAACCACAGCTGGAACTCCAGTAAAATCCTATGAGTAGAAAAAAAAAATGTGAAGCTGTTATAAGCATATTATCTACCTCCAACCAAAATTATCTGTCACCTGTAACAAAACACGAGCAGGCTTAAAGGGAATTTCAACTTGCTTCGGTGCAGACTTTTCCCAATCAACGATCTTCTCCACATCCTCCTTAGTGACTTGAAAGTTGTCACAATTTCTTATAGCTGATTCTAGAAGTATTCTGATCGAATATGGAAGCTTGTCTGCAAGTAAACATCAGCAATGAATGTGAAGAAAACAATGGATAAACGAGCACAAACAAAAACACTGCCTTGACACGAATATTCAGTTAGAAGATTGGCCAAACAATCCTTTCTAAAGCCAAATAAAAAATTGCAGTTATAGTTTGCTTAATTCAACAAGTGTTGATGGTACATAAACCAGAAAAAAGAACGGAATATGAAATGGTTTTAGGAGAAAAAAGTTCATACCGATTCTGGGATCATTCAAAGCAGGAAGGCTGTAAAATTTTCCAAATTCTCCTCCTCCTTGTTTGGGAAGACCGGACAAAATTCCACTGAAAGGATGCTCAGAAGCTGCATGACATTTACAAATCTCACTATCAGAAATAGTAAAATAAATGTCCAACTTCTTAACTAAGAAGTGTAAGATAGTAAATACTAAAATAAAACTCGTCTCTAGAACAATACGGAATGTTCAAGCCAAAAATGGGCCGTTGGCCAGGAAGGGTATACAGCGAGCCCAAGAAGACATTTGAAAATGAAGGATTGGTAAAATCATTAATATGTAAATGACGATTACTTTCAACTTACGAACAAACTAGAGAAGTGACAGAAAAACAGAGGTAATCCACATACCAAAACAGATCCGATCAAAAAATAATGCATTTCAAAATCCATCCACCACATTGCATAAAAAAATGCAGAGAGAAGCCACGTAACGGAATGGATGATCAAAACACCTCAGCTCCATTAAAAAATCTAGTACATTTCATCAATCACTTCCCAATTCCACCAACGCAATCCAATCCAAAATGCCAAAAACACACACACAAGTCAGCATTAAACCAATCAGAACACATCACATCATACCCATGGTCGCGATCTTGCGCTCGAACCGTTCGAGAACCGGAGAGGACGCCCTGATCTGAGCTCTAAGACTAACCGGCGATCGAGAGCCGACTCCGCGACTCCAAATGGGGACAGAACACCGCCGCGATCCCAACGCGGACGAGAAACTCAACGATCGACGGTAACTGACCGGAGAACACAAGTGAGCCCGAGAAGAGACGCTCGAAGCGAAACGAAAAGCTCTGAGAATCAAAGATGAAGATGATGATTGAGGATAGCAAGAGGATAAATACATGTCGTACTTTGTATTATTATTGAATAGTCAGAACCCTAGAGATCAGCACAACTACCCGTCTCAGGAAACAAACAGTATATATTTTCTAAATTGGGTGGACCGTAGGATCTCCGGTGCGAGCATCCGACGGTGGTGAGAATTACGTATTTCGTTTGACTTTTGCTTTGGATCGCGTGGCCGCCACGTGCTCGTGATCTGAAACGGTGTCGTTTTGGCCGCCCCATCCGTTTAAACTCCCACCACATTCGCCTTCCATTGTATATTTTTACAAGTTTCTCGAAGGTTTCAAAACAAAATCTAACTATATTTAAATATTATATAATGGATTAAATTGAAAAAAAAATTTAACGGTGAAAAATTCGAGAAATACAAATGACAAGGATTGTCAAATATGAAAGATTATTAGAATATAAAAAATATGAAAAAAAAGGAGAGAACTTGAGACATCTGGAGATGACGAAGAATATATTATGTACAATCCGAATTATTTATTAAAACTAGCAACGATGCATACGTGTTATATGTGTTATTATTATTTTTAATTTTATCAAATAATATTAAACAATTAACATAAAATTATTTTCAATTTAGAATAGTTGTTCGATTTAAAAATAAAGTTTTGTTTAGATTTTTTTCTATTGAGTGACTTGATGAGATTTGTAGAAAAATAAGAAGGGTAATCATGGAATTAAATATTTTGGTGTCTTCTAAGTAGTTACTTTAAAGGTCTCACACTTAATAATATAGTATAGAAATATAGATGAACCTAAAATGTATCGTTATTTTTATATGTAATGAAAATTTGTTCGTCAAAATTAATACATCAAATTCTATAATTGTTGTGAAAAAGTAAAAATTTACGTTAAAAAGTAAAAATCCTAACTCTCAAAATTTACCAAATTACACACTTTATATTATTTTTCTATCTCAACTCAATTGTGATTTTCTTCACAAATGAGATATCTATTTATAGAAAATTTTTACAAATAATCCAAAAATAAATTCATCATTACATACATCATCACACACTAATTTTCAATATTTACAACTCTTATTTTCAACATTCAAATATTCAATACACACATTTTAAATATTATTTTTCAACACTCCCCCTTGTGATGATGATAATAATGATTGTCTTCATTACGTGTTTTTATACTGGCTCGTTAAAAATCTTACTAGGAAAAACTCATTGGGATAAAAACCATAGTAAGAGAAAAAGAGTGCAGTCACGTAAACTCCCCCTCATGTTGACACGAACAATTCTTCACAAATTTCGTAGATTGCACATCCCAATATTATATATGTGCTTTCTGAATATTGACGTAGGAAGTGCCTTTGTGAAGAGATCTGATTAGTTTTCACTTGATTGAATGTGACGAACATCAATACATTTATTCTTCTCAAGCTCCTTGGTGAATGCGAAGAACTTAGGAGGAATATGTTTAGTTCTGTCGCTTTTTATATATCCTTCTTTCATTTGAGCAACACATGCAGTATTGTCTTCATATAGTATCACAGGCTTCTCGTCAAATGATAATCCGCATGAGATTTGGATATGTTGGGTCATTGATTTTAACCACACACATTCACGGCTTGCTTCATGTAGTGCAATAGTCTCGGCATGATTTGATGAAGTTGTTACGAGCGTTTGTTTCTGTGAACGCCAAGAAATTGCAGTGCCTCCACGAGTAAATACATATCCAGTTTGGGAACGTGCCTTGTGTGGATCAGATAAGTATCCAGCATCGGCATAACCAATTATACTTGGATTAGCATCTTTTGAATACAAAAGTCCCAAGTCTGTCGTTCCTCGTAGATAACGGAATATATGTTTAATTCCGTTACAGTGTCTCTTTGTTGGATATGTGCTAAATCTTGCCAATAAATTTATTGCAAAAGATATATCGGGCCTTGTACAATTTGTAAGATATATAAGGGCACCGATAGCACTTAGATATGGTACTTCTGGACCAAGAATATCTTCATCATCTTCACATGGACAGAATAGATCCTTTTCTATATTTAATGATCTAACAACCATTAGAGTACTTAAAGGATTTGATTTATCTATATTAAAACGTTTAAGGATCTTTTCTGTATAATTTGTCTGGTGAACAAATATTCCACATTCTTTTTGTTCAATTTGTAAACCCAAACAATACTTGGTTTTGTCAAGATCCTTTATTTCAAATTCTTCCTTCAATTATGACACAACTTCTTGAATTTCCTTATTCGTTCCAATGATGTTTAAATCATCAACATATACAGCAATAACTGCGCATCCGGATGTTGTTTTCTTAATGAAAACACAAGGGCATATTGAATTATTTACATATCTCTTTTTCATCAAATGATCACTTAGTCGATTATACCACATTCGGCCGGATTGCTTTAACCCATATAATGATCTTTGTGTTTCAGGCATCTTAAATCCTTCAGGGATTTTCATATATATATTACTATCAAGTGATCCATATAAGTAAGCTGTAACAACACCCATAAGACGCATTTCTAAATTTTCAGATACCGCCAAGCTAATCAAATACCGAAACGTAATTGCATCCATCACGGGAGAATACGTTTCTTCATAATCAATTACAGGCCTTTGAGAAAAACCTTGTGCAACAAGTCGAGCTTTATATCTTACAATTTCATTTTTCTCATTTCGCTTTCGAATAAAAACCCATTTGTATCCAATAGGTTTTACACCTTCAGGTGTAAGGACTATAGGTCCAAAAACATTACGTTTATTTAGCGAATCCAATTCAATCTGGATGACATCTTTCCATTTTATCTAATCCTGCCGATTTTTACATTCACCAAAAGATTTTGGTTCATGATCTTCATTATCATTTATAATGTCAATTGCCACATTAAAAGAAAATATATCATCAATTTCTTCTATATCTTTTTGGTTCCATATTTTTCCAGTATTAATATAATTGATAGATATTTCACGATTCTCGTCAGTTTGTGGTTCTGACAGAACATTTTTATTATCATGTGTTTCTTCAGGAACATCATTATCTATTTTGTGATCATAATGTGTTTCTTCAGGAACATCATTCTCTATTTTGTGATCGTCGTGTTTCTCTGTGTATGTACATGAGCAACATGATGCTCAACAATGATTCCCATAGACATACAATAATCATTGAAAGTCTGAGAAGTAAATTCACCAGTATTATCAAGTCTTATTGTCTTGATCGTATAATCGGGAAATTGATTCCTCAATTTTATTATTGGAGCAAGTAATCTTGCAAATATAACATTTCGAGTTGACAATAAACATACATGTGACCATCTGCTGGAGGCATCAATAAATACCATAAAGTATCTGAATGGTCCACATGGTGGATGAATTGGTCAACAAATATCACCCTGAATACGTTCAAGAAACATTGGTGGTTCAGTTTGGATTTTGACTGGTGATGGTCTTATAATAAGTTTTCCAAGAGAACATGCTTTACATTGAAACTTATTATTCTGAAAGATCTTCTGGTCTTTCAGTGGATGACCATGTGTATTTTCTATAATTCTTCGCATCATTGTTGAACCAGGATGTCCCAATCGGTCATGCCAATTTGTTAATATTGAAGAATTATCAACTACCATGTTTGATTCAATGAGACTTATATGTGTATAATGCAATCCAGTAGGGAGCATTGGTAGTTTTTCAATCACATATTTCTTTTCTGATTTATATGTTATAAGACACATATATTTCTCATTCCCTTCATTCATTGTTTGAGTATCATACCCATGGGAATATATATCATTAAAACTCAACAAATTTCTTTTCGATTGTTGTGAATATAAAGCATCATTGATCAAAAATTTTGTACCATTAGGTAACAAAAATTGTGCTTTACCACATCCTTTAATCAAGTCTACAGGACCTGATATTGTATTCACCGTTGTTTTTTAGTTCCAAGAAATATCTTTTATCTCGGATGATAGTGTGGGTTGTACCACTATCGGGTATGCAAACTTCAACTTTGTTCATAGCATTTTCCATGTTTGAACTTAAAAAAAATATGCAATGAAATAAAATTACTGATAATACATTTATAAAAATAAAATACAATACAATACATATGTAAAAAAATATATCACACGATAAAACATTATCATACGGGTACATAAAATATTTTACATATTTATTCCACCAGCAAATTGATCATTGTCTGAGAAATCAATCAGAAAATCTCCGGCATCAAAATGAGTTGAATCACTCAAAGGTTCACTCTGTTCAGTGAATTTGGTCTCCTTTTCTTTCCCCTTTATTGATTCTTTATAAAGTTTACAAAGGTGCTCAGGGGCTCGACAAATACGGGACCAATGTCCTGGAGTACCACATCTGAAACAAGAACTTTCAAATCTTTTTGAGTGATTCTCATTAACACTCATATTTTCATGATGCCTTTTCTGTGGATGATTTGGGACACTCTTTTGAGATGAGTTATGGAAGTAACTATCTCGATTATTTTCAAAACCACGGCCGCGTCCACGACCACGACCACTTCCACGTCCACGTCCACGTCCACGACCACGATTTCGTCCTCGATCAAAATCTTGTCTATAACTTTGATTTTGGTTTCCAGATTTAAATTCATTTTTGTTTACAACATTTACTTCAGGAAATGCCGTTGAACCAGTTGGTCGTGCCTGATGATTCCTCATTAACAGCTCATTATTCTTTTCCGCCACAAGGAGACAGGCGATAAGTTCAGAATATCTCGAAAATCCATGCACTCTATATTGTTGTTGTAGAGTTATATTCGATGCGTGAAAAGTGAAAAATATTTTTTCAAGCATTTCCAATTCAGTAATCTCGTGTCCACAAAATTTCAATTGCGAGATTATTCTATACATCGACGAGTTGTAATCACTGACTTTTTTAAAATCTTGGAATCTCGACGTATTCCATTCATCTCGGACGGTCGGAAGTATAACTTCCTTTATATGTTTGAATATTTCTTTTAATCCCTTCCACAAAGCCATGTGATCTTTTTTAATTAGATATTCACATTTCAATCTATCGTCGAGATGTCGACGCAAAAATATCATGGCTTTTGCCTTTTCTTGTGATGTCGATATGCCATTTTATTTTATGGTCTCACTTAGACCCAATGACTCAAGATGCATTTCTACATCGAGAGTTCATGGCATATAATTTTTTCCCGTGATGTCGAGCGCAACAAATTCGAGTTTTGTCAAATTTGACATGGTGGTATTAAAAAAAATTACGATGCATTTTATTAGTTAATGAATATTGCAATACAAAGTAATTGATAAACAACAAGTACAAGCATTCATAAAAATAAAAAAAACACACGAGAAGGATATTCTCCAATAAATACAAGACTCGTGAGTATGATAACCAAAATAATTAAAAATATCCTTGAGAAAGCCATCTTCTTTTTTCTTCGAAAATTTGATGAAGAATAATTTTTAGAGAAGAAGTGAAAGTTGGAGTAATTGAATGTGTTTATGAGATCATATTTATAGGGCAAAAACTAGCCGTTTTGTTACCGATTATGACCGTTGGTGTACAAAAAATAAATGTATGTATTTGTATACTTTTATGGTAATAATATGATGTTTATAATATTAGACATGTTTAAATAATTATATATATCATATCACATTATTATAACAAGGTGTCATAATTTATTTTGTTTAAAAACCTTATAGGCTTTTATACTTGTCGTATCCCTTATCGGGAGTGTGGGATGTCGTCAAATTATTATTATTATTTTTAATTTTTATTATATAATAACATTATATTATTTAAATATATACACAATAAATAAAGAGTAACATAAATATTATTACTTTTGTTACATTTTTCTTCTGTTTTGGAGCTTGGAAAAATATGGAGGACCTTTAGAGCTTCGTGCTGATAACGTGTTGTGAAAAAGTAAAAATTTACGTTAAAAAGTAAAAATCCCTAACTCTCAAAATTTACCAAACTACACACTTTATAATATTTTTCTCTCTAACTCAATTGTGATTTTCTTCACAAATGAGAGATCTATTTATAGAAAATTTTTACAAATAATCCAAAAATAAATTCATCATTACCTACATCATCACACACTAATTTTCAATATTTACAACTCTTATTTTCAACATTCAAATATTCAACATTCAAATATTCAATACACACATTTTAAATATTATTTTTCAACAATAATAAATATATCATGTCACAAGGATAATATTTCATACAAATACGCAAACTAATAAGTCAAAAAAGTCGTGCAAATGAAAAGAACTAAACGAGAATGGAAAACTTTAATTTTGTTGTTATAGGTAGGATGATATGTTCACTTGACATCGTAATCAGTATCATACATTAAAATTATTAAACATAATAAAGTTTATATAAAAGATATTATAACTAAACTAGTCAAATTTTATGCTTGAGTTAGAAATATTAATAATACACGTTTCAAAATGTGTAGCATTAAAACCAAATAAAATTTGAGTGCAAGTTAGAAATATTAGTGACACACGTTTCAAATTGTGTATCATTAAAACAAAATAAAATTTGATGTAATCGTTTGTGAGTGAGATTACTACTGAGATGAGTGACCTATTGAGAAGTGCGTCAAGCTGCTGAAACTGCGACGCTTGATCTGGTTGGCTTAGGTGGACCATAAAAAAGTGACGTAGATTTTAACGGGTTATATTGAAACATCCACTACTCGTTTTTCTTTAAGAAATACGAGAAATTTTTTTCCCTCTTTTACTTCGACCAAATATATATACATATATATAGACATGTATTTTTAAATTAGCTTTGCACAATTTATAAAAATAAATCAACCAACTGTTATTTGAAAATCCAAAGGAAAGTGATTCGAAACATAAAATCGTAAATCGTCAACCACCTAACTTTAACATTTTTAACTCTAACATTCCCTCAACACCTCTCAAAAGCATCATAAACATTAAAATCTGAAAAGTAACTTAAATCATTAGCATAAGTCATAAACGTAAGTTCAGAAAATTAGCGACGGTCATCGGGTTATGTGCACCTTCAGTCCAACTAGTTCAACCATCAAGACCTCCATCGTATTCATGCTCATCTGCATCGATCACACCTAGTGAATCTAATGACTCAGCAAACCTTAACTATGATAACAAGTAATACATATACATCCACATGCAACAGTGAAAATACTTTTACTTAAAATAACTTTTCATGAACATGTATAAACTTAAACATTTTCCATTCATCACTTATAAAAATTCATTCATATATATATAAATCATTTTTCTTTTAAACCAATCATGTAACACGTCTTTTAGCGTTAACGTTTCATCATAAAATTTCATAAACAATTAAAACAAACATATTAAGATTTTTTACACCATTAAGAGCATTGCCAGGACGTTTAACAATTTTTAGGTGTAAAATAACCATTTTATCCACAGAAGCATAACTTTCCATATTTATCCCTAGACTTCGAAACGACGTCCAAAGTCATTCCAAACTTAAGTCTAATCGCTCGGTCAAAGTCATTCCAAACTTAAGTCTAAACGACGTCCAAAGTCATTCCAGCCTTTAACCACTCGGTTCAGACCTTACTCGACCCTCCTAGGACCCTCACCGAACCCTCTAGGACCCTCTTAGATCAGCCCACGTTTCCCATGCACGTTTAATCTTCAAATGCCTAGCCGCGGCTCTCAATAGTCCTAACCGCGTTCAACTATCCTCCAGCCCCTTCCAGCTTCGCGTGGTCCATCTTGGCTCGAGGCTAGGACCGTTACAAGCCCATCCCTTCACCTAGAAAGAGCCTCGTGCAGCCTCCCTGCCTAAATCACCCAAACCCGAGCCCTAGCCCATCCTTAAACCCTCGACCGTGCGTTACTTGGCTTATCATGATCTAGCCCTCGTTTCAGCCTTCGTGCAACTTGTCTAAGACCCTAGAACGACCCTAGTAAGACCCCTGGATGTGCCCTTAACCGCAGCAAGCAGTCGCATGCCCTAGGAATCCCTGGCCGAAGAGTCCTTGTTCACAAGGATTCTATTTTCGAGCCACCTCTTCTCCCTCGATGTTCAGCCCTTATGTCAGCTTATCTAGACCCTCAAACCCTCTTAAACTTATCCTTTTTTGGTGTCTCTAAGGTGGCAGCCCTTCAAGAAATAAAACATTAAGGTTTGGATCACAAAAACTTGAGTTATTGACATGCCATGACATAAAAACGAAAATAAATAAAAGACTAATATATTTTGCATGCAAACATACTTCAAGCATGTAATATGGTGTAAAAGATATTTGAAAGAAATTTAAGGCGTGTCTTTGCGTTTATTACACACGAAAAGTTTTGGCGATTTGAGGGACGTCGACGAAGAGATCCTTGCTGTATTTTTCTTCAAACCTTGCATAAATTTTCTTCCAATTCATGTGGTGTGTGTTGCTGGTGGAGAAGAAGAGTCCTAGTTGCTTAGAGGGGTTCGGGACGTGTGGTATGTATTTTATGTTTAGGGTTTTAGGGCTTAATATTTGATATATAACACAAGGTGCAAGCTTGAGCCCATTAACCTAGTATAATAGGCTCATTTTGCCCATTAGTAAATATTTAAATATTTTGTTAAGGAAAGTTTGTGAAAATATTAGCCGAGTTCTCGAAACGTTCATATTTTCGTCAAAAATCGAATACCGTTTAAAAATACGACTCGGCGTATAAAAACACCTCATTTTTGAAAATTCCATTTAAAATACAACACCTATTAAACAACTAAAAATATTTATTTAATAAATTATTTTCCCTTATATAGTCTCGGTCTCCGTTCCTCGATCGTGTATCGAATAATCTTTTAAAACACAGTTTTATGCATTCTACAATAAAACTACATTTTAAACATGTAAACATGCCTACCATAATCAATTCATTCAATTAAAACGATTTAATTAAAATACCTAAGAAATTTGATAACTTGCATGTATGTGGTTCACGTGTACCTTCAAATTTTCGGGACGTTACACATATTGTCTCTACTGATCATACATACCGACGGTAAGAAAATGATAAGACTGATATCTAAGAGATATGAGACAGTGTCAACAGACATACACGGATCTCCCAGAAACATGGGTCTAACCGTCCGGTACAGTATTACCTAAATTGATGCACTCTGCGCTGCCAGTAATATAAGAAAATAAAGTTGCGCTTTGACTGACATCTATAATTTTTGATCTAGTAACATATTCTTGATCCTAAACATTGAGAAATTGAGACATTTGTGTTCAATTTCAGGAATAATCTGAAAGTTCTTTCTCATAGTCATAAATATATCAATATCAAATTATTGATTCGAGGCCACCAATATTGAATCCATTGATATTTTTAGAAATATACAGTCATTTATATATAATAATAAAAAAGTGATATATGTGATATGAATTCAACAATATATTATATAAGTTGAAATACTATAAGAAATTATCCTTACCAAAAAAATGTGTTTTTTATAATTTTCTTTTTGAAGCACATTGTATAGTAAAAATTACGTAAATCAATAAATATGGTATCATAAAATTTTATTAATTTAAAGAGGTGTTAATCAATGAATTAATTATTTATTATTTAATATTGATTTTTGATTCAACTAACATAAACTTAATAACATAAAAAGTAACTGTGTTTAAAAAATAAGACGTTATCATATATAAAAATAAAATTTAAAAATTGTACAAATATATATGTATAAAGGTGATCCTATTGCTTCTGTTCCGGACGCCGCTGCGGAGCCCGATTCTGATGATGCTGGACCTGATGAAGCAGGGGAGGGGACCGGCGGTGGACGCACCGCCGGGGGACTTTGTTTGTGATCTTGGTTTCCATTTTGGTTACAATAAATAATACACGGAATCAGTCGGAGGATGCTCTCGCTGCTAATCCCACAGATCAGGTCCTATTGGCCAATTATCTCCTCCAGGCATCTCTTTTAGGTATGTAGTGTCCTTTTCCATTTTTTTGGCTTAGACCACTTTTTTTTTTTTTGATTTTATATAATACTTGTTTTCTCGAAAATTACGAACGTGTCGAGCGTCGGCCAACATAAAAGATATTTGAAAGATGAATATAACTTCTGATTCAAATGACATATATCATGATTATTTTCTCAATATGACTTTTTCGAATTTGGATGCAACTAAATTGAAAATTAACTAAATAAATATTGGAATAAGAGAATATATCCGCATATGATATGAATATTGATTATCATGTCAGTTCAAATAAAAATAAATTTTTTGAATGTACAATAAAGATAAAAGAATTGCAAATTAAAGAACAACTGTTTCAAGGGATAGAGCCTCATATTTGTTCTAATATTATGAAATTTGACAAAAGAGCATTATTATTCTGAATTATGTGATATATGGTATTAGTTTTTTTAGTTGTTTTATATGAGTAATAATATCACTATATTTTCAAAAAAAAAAAAAAATATCATTATTTTGTCTGCTAGCTGGATTAAAATGATTAATGATAAATTATATAATAAATACACATATATATACATACATACATACATACATACATATATATATATATATATATATATAGTTTTGTATGATATCACAATAAGTGAGTGACATATCATTGATAAACACAGAAGTTGACTAGGTTGATGAACAATACAACAAGTATGATATCACAATAAGTGAGTGACACATAATTTGATAAACACAGAGGTCGACACAGTTGATGAACAATGCAACAAAACTATATATATATATATATATACACACACACATAAACATTGTTTTACAAGTATATTTTTTTTGTAAAACTTGAATACTATGATATAAATTAAAAATATATAATCAATTAGTATCTCATAATTCGTACCAAAAGCTGAGTAGTAGGTTTTTTGTGAGACGATCTCACGAATCTTTATATGTGAGACAGATCAACCCTACCGATATTCATAATAAAAAATAATATTCTTAGTATAAAAAGTAATACTTTTTCATGAATGATCTAAATAATAATTTGTATCTTAAAATACACTGTTTTACAGAAGTCTTTGACCTAGGTGATTCATAAGATCCTATTACTAGTGGAAACATTCAAGCATCTTTAGTTTTGTAAAATCGAATATTCTGTGTCCTGTGAAAAACCATGAAATAAAAGTCATTATCAACATCTTACATTGCCACCTGCTACAGAACGCACACATGTATCATGATTTTGTGATTTTTCCTGAAAAATGTATTTTTATTTAAAAAACATGTTACAATATCCTTAAATTTAAGATAGTATGCCTACTCGATTTGATGTTTTATGCGCGTATTTATTATTTACGTATAATTTATGTAGGACTTGGTTTATTTCTGATACCGATGATCGTCATTATCCATTATTACATAAAAGAACTGGGAATGTAGAGAAAACATTTGGAAGCTGTTAAGAGAACTGATCCTGAGGTCGAAAGATGTGAAAAGCTAGCCGAGGGAGGACATAAAAAACATTCGAGAATATAGATTTGAAATTTATGGATTTCGATTATGGTTTATTGTTAACAACAAAATAATAGATTAAAATTTAAATTCATATCTTACTTATCCTATGTTTATCATCTTCTCGTTCACAAAAGAAACATATAATTTATTATGAAAATATAATAAGGAAAAAACTTGTGTAAGACGATCTCACATGTCGTATTTTGTGAGAATAATCTCTTATTTGGGTCATCCATGAAAAAATATTATTTTTTATGCTAAGAGCATTACTTTTTATTGTGAATATCAGTAGAGTTGACCCGTCTCACAGATAAAGATTCATGAAATCGTCTCACAAAAGACCTACTCATATAATAATGCTCAAAAAATGAATGTGATCAAATTTTTAGAATCAATTATGTATGTGAAGCTAATTAATACTGCCAAAATTTCGGGCTTCCACCGTAATGAATTTGGAACGCCGCACCGTCCATGTTCAATAGCTCTGATTAACAATGAAATTCAGGCTTATCCAGTTTCTCGCGTTTCTCGTGACAGGTCACGAAATTTTACTTGGACATTACGAAACCGCTAGGAGGACATTTTCGTCATTTCGCTCGTGATCCTCTCCGTTATATGAACTTCACCTGCCATTCTTCCCTCTGTCTTCGTTCTTTTGGGTTGGCTGCCAAATTGAATTTCTCATCTTTGAATCGTCAATTTCGATTATTGATAATAATTAAATTCACAATATATTAATTAACAGGATGTTTCGATCTGTATTTTTATGTTTTGCTGAAATGGAACGTGATTTTTTGGCAATAAATTTCAGCAACTGCTTCCGTTTCTGCTGAAAGTTGTGTAATTGTGTTGTGATTCAATTTTTTTTAATAAACAAATGGTTCAGTTTTTTTATAGTTTTATAAAACATATAAATTTCGAATTTGATTGATTCAAATCCAGGTTCAATTATATATATTTAAATTGTTTATTGTATGTTCCGACTTCGCACATTTTTGTTTGTTATCAAGCATTGAATGTTGGAATCGAAGGGAAGGCTGAAACAGCTGAATATTCAATTTTGGTTTTTGGGTAACCTTGGATTCACTCTGTCCATCGGTATTTTATGAAAAAATAAGCAATTTTTTAGAAGAAGGTATCGGTTTTAGTGGTTGTTGGGTAATGAACTGCGGGGTTTGGACCGCGTCTGGGGTGTGGGCGAACCAGATGGTGGACGGAAGAGGAGGTGGTGGTGTTGTGAGCTATGAGAGCGAGCATGATTTGGCGATGATGGTGAGTGAGTTTATGGAGAATGGGAATTGTGGCGGGACCGACTCTAGATACAGCAGCGACAGCGATTCCGGTCTCCCTGAACTTGTTCCACTTGCTGATAAAATATCGGTAATATTCTCTTTCTCTATATTTGTAATGCCCAGGAAGGAAGTTAGTATATTTACTTCGGGATAATTCCAAAAAAATTTGTTGCTTAGAAACGGAAATGTAGAATTTGGATTTTGATCGGTGTCTTAGCCTAACTCCCCCATTTCTTTCATGCACTTTGGATTTGATTCCACATTTTGCATTTCCAGAATCCGTTAAAACCATTCAACACATTTATAAGTATTATCTGAGCACCAAAATTTTTGAGAATTATGAAAGTTACAAACTTCCTTGGCATTACGATATTGAATGAGGATTCTGGGTTTTTGTTCGGAATTAAGTTTTGAATGCTGTATTTGTACCGTTATTAAGAATTACTTCCATGGAATAATTTGTTTTTGTTCTTGGAGTTGTTCGAGTAGCTCTTGAAAAAAATAATTAGATGTTGATGTTTGGTGGGTTTAAGCCGTTTCGAGTGGCAGGACTTCCAATGAGATGAAACGGGTCAGTCCTCCAGTAATAAGGAATAATTTAAGCTGGCGCAAGCATCAGTCTTTGCTTCAATGGTATATCAGTTTGGCGAAATAGTTTCATTGAAACCAAATTATGAGTTATTCGTGTTGGCCCTTTGGAATTATGCATCTACATGTTTTATGTTGGCCCAATTTGTCTCCCCCATTTCTTTTTTCTCACAGATTGAATGCTGAAAAATGGTTTCAGCTTCTAAAATTTGAATGTTGTGTGTCTATCCAGCAAGGATGTTCGAACAAAGCCTTGCAGATGGCCACCCTTTCTCATTGTTTATTATAATTTAACCTATCTTGGTGCGTATCCATATAGAGTCTGTATTTAGGCATTATGATGAACGAGCGTTTGTTGCGTCCTAGGTAAATTGGGTGTAGAGAGGATTCGGTGATCTCGATAACCCCATGATCAAGTGTTTCAAGTGACTTTTTTTGCTTTACAAGCGGTTTCAGGTTTCACCGAGCCATGTTTTTGCTTATTTTTATATTTGATTTTATGTTTACCTTTCTTATTTTCTTATTTTATGCGGTTTCTGCATATATCTTTGTTTTTTCTGATATTATTGACAAACTACTAAGTTCGTGCTTGGTTGTGCCTTATTTTGTTACAGTAGGCATTGTTTTTAATGATTCTTTGAATGATATCCCACATATTAGCGTCATCACTTGGTCTCTATGTTTGAACTCCTTGCATACCTGCAACAATATTTTCATGTTTCAATGTTTACCAGTTTGTCTACACTTGCCTAATTAGTTTGCTTGGATTCTGCAGTATCTTAGGTTGGTGATGGATCAATTTGAAACTGAGTTGTTTTCAGTGGTCCATTCTCTTGCTCTATCAATTAATGAAAGAGACCTTTACTTTGCACATTTAAGTCTGTGCAATGCTAGCTGCGTCAGGTACTCCCTGGTAAAGCTTCTGAGGCTTTCAGGTTATGATGCTGGTGTGTGCATATCCCAGTGGCAACGGGATTCCAGTGTTCCTGGAGGTAATATTATTCTTTATCAAGTTCATGTTCAGCTGAGTGATGAAAAAGGCTCTCAGCTTTTCTTTGATGTATATTGTCGCTAATTCTTTGGATATTCATTTATTTTTTTATCAACAATAATTGGTCAATTGGCAACGGTAGAATTTGTTGAGGATTTTACTCGGTGGGTATATTCAGATTGCTTTTCTGGTTTGATTTGCAGGGGATCATGAATACATTGATGTAGTCCGATACAATGACACGGGAAGCACAGAGCGCTTGATTGTGGATATTGACTTCAGAAGTCATTTTGAGATTGCTAGAGCTGTTGATTCCTATGATAAGATTTTGAATTCGCTTCCAGTAATTTATGTGGGCTCTTTTGCTAAGCTTAAGCAATTTCTTCAAGTAATGGTTGAAGCTGCTAAATTTTCTTTGAAACAAAACTCAATGCCTCTCCCTCCCTGGAGATCCTATGCTTATTTGCAAGCTAAGTGGCAATCTCCATATGATCGGAAGTTCGATCATGATGTAGAGATCCATAATACCATTCCTGCAGAACACAAGTGTGTTGGACATCTAAAGAGGCTTCATTCTTCACTTCAATCCGAGATTGAAGGAGAACGAACATTAAAACCCTTAAATAGCGATAGGAGAATTATTTTTGATAGGCGTAGACTTCCAAATTTCCACACTTTCTGATGTATGCCAGTTAGGCCTGAGTCTTGAAATTCTATTTTTTTTTTCCATGGACATAAAGTTTTAGTATGCACCGATATTCTTGTGGTTGGACTCCATTTCTGCCATTGTGCAGCATAAACCCCTTTGCTCTATTTGATACCACTTTGAAACGATTCCTTTCTACGAGAATAACCGTCGACTAAGGGTGGCCTGACGTCCGTTATCTGTCAGGACGTTTTTCTCGTGCCGACGTGGCAGAAATTTTGTCCATTTTTCATGTATTTTATAAAATATTTGATCTTCAAAGGTTAATATGGAAAGGTCCTTCGTGATTGTTTCAATTTGTTTTCGGTAGAAGAGCTCAAGTGAACGTGATTTATAAATGATTTTTTTGTCCAACTGTTTATTTTATCTCATCGAGTATTTCATAAGTTTACATGACTTCTTAGTAAGATCGAGTGTTTGTAGTTTTTTTATAACACGGTGTAGCTCAACTTTTTTACTTGTATAATAACTTAATCGTCATTTTACACATCGCCATATTTTGAACCTTTTAAAGGTGCATGATTGCTTCTCCTTATTAACTCTTCCAGATGATTGCACTAATTTATGATTTATGATAGTCAAATATATGAATTTTAATTCGCGTATAAATTGTGAAATCAAAAGTTTGTCACCATTTTATTAACTGATCGTGCTATTTAAATTTTTTTTAAGCCGTAAAGCAGTTATTTCTTCTCGATATTAATGCAGCAACAGGCAAAGATGTTTCATAAAAATGGTGGAGGGATTAACATTTGATATACCAATAAATTTGTAAAAAATAAAAAAAAAAATTGTTTTAGTGTTTAAATTTAAATTACACGAAAATGTATGGATACAGCTGGAATCTCAAATAAAACATTTTTTTAGTTAAACTAGTTAATAAAATAAATACAAAATCAATTCGTGCTGTTTAACCAGATGTTTGAAATCCAAAGTTGTTGAACAGTTTAGATGATTCCAATACAGCTAGAAAAGTCCAGTATTAACAAATATTTCACTCTATTTCTAACATGCCACTCAACATATCAAGAAACAGCTATTTGAGTTTTTTTTTTTTCACGATGATAGAACTCGCAATTGTTATCTTTTGATGTGCAAATATTTGATGTTATTTTTGGTATCGTAAACTGAAGAGAGATCGAGCTATTCAGTACGTTAAACTGATATTATAATGTTGTTTGATGCTAGCTAGTAAATTGATGAAGTTTTACAGTTATGAAAATAGACACATCTTAATGAATTAGAAGATTAATAAAGTTTTACAAATGAATAAAGTTGAAAATATTATTTTTTCTGTGGCAAAAACTTGTGTGAGACGGTTTCACGGGTCGTATTTTGTGAGACGGGTCTCTTATTTGGGTCATCCATGAAAAAATATTACTTTTTATGCTAAGATTATTACTTTTTATTGAATATCGGTATAGTTGACCCGTCTCACAGATAAAGATTCGTGAGACCGTCTCACAAAAAACCTACTAATTTTCTATATAATATTCATTTTTCATCGTCTCGTTTCACGAATCAAACTCATGGACATATTAAACTTTTAGTTAATCAATAAAAATTAGGTCTAAAATTTTTAGCAAGAAATTCTAGAAGAAAGTGAATTGAAGTTTCCATGTAAACACTCACCCCCCAAAGCTCGTGTTAGTTAAGCCATACGGTCATGCTTACGCGCTGCTGAATGAGACCACTTGGGATATTCTTAAATCTTATCATATATGACGTGCTACTTAATATTTATCCATATTCGTCACGTAATTTCAGGGGTTTTTCGATTTAGTTTTTCTTATATATCATTGCGAAAATAATCTAGTAGATATTTTGTGAAGCATTCTCACAAATTTAAATCTATAAGATTGGTCGACTCGATCAATATCTGAAATGAAAATTCATACTTTTAACACACAATAATAATTTTTTTTAATAAATCGAATCAGAAAAACCCATAAATTATAGTGATGAAATTGAATATTGAGTTATGACTGAAAATGTTTCTTTTGAATCTGAGTCATTGCTTTGGTAATTGACTGACTATTTGCTTCATAGTCTTTATCAATCTAGAAGTATTCCTCCTATTGAGTACAAAATCAATACGCCCTAGCTATTTATAATTATTTTAACTTAAAATTTGTCAGAGGATACATCTAACACTCAAAGTACAAGTCATTCAAACTCTAGAAGATAAAACTTTCTATGAATACGACTACTATTTTGTATATAATCGAGAGTGCGTGTTGTTTTATCAAAAATTCTAATAGATAGTAATAATACAACTTAAATCTTTTAAATTGTATAATAATTCAAATGCTATGTATCGATTGATCTACCCAAGAGAGACAGTTCTTACACTCCAACACTCTTCCTCTCAATAATAACACTCTTTGCAATCAATGAGAATCGAACTATTGAAATTTTTTCTGATGCCAAAACGTTTCATCAAATGCTATAAGTTATGATAATTGTGCTACTCAAATTTTTTAAATCATACGACAACTCAAACGTCAAATTAATAGCTGAAACATATCATATATCTGTGCTTCATGTTAACAAATGTTTAAAAAAATTGTGACTAAATATATTAAAAATAAGCGTAGAAATAACTAAGTATTTCTACTTGATGGCTTGCATCTATATCTTAAATTTGAATATATGTACAATGTAATTTTAAATACATTAACCTTCATGTAAAATGTGAACACGATGGAATGATTCTCCCCCCGTTAGATGCCATGTTTGATTTTTCGGTTTAATAATAACAATAATAATAAGGGTGTTTAGTTAGGAAAATGGTCTTTTAAAAATTAATATTTGATAATTTTAGAGATTAAAATAGTACAATTTTACGACAAAATTCTCAACCGCTAGCCTTTGATGTACATTAGGTCAGTGGCGGAGCCATGAATATGGCTTTGCTAGGACTAGAATTTTAAACTCTAGAATATTTTAATATTTTAAATTGATCTATCTGAGTTAATATCATTTTAATCCAAAATTATATAAAATTTACATATAATTTTTTTTTAAAAAAATCGGGAGCTCGGGTATTTACACATGTGGCTCCGTCATTGCACTGGATAAACCCGTGAAAAAATTCTCACACTTGATAATATATTATATATCATCATGTTGTACAAATAATATCACAAATTTTAATTTATTTCGGAAAATAATACAAATGATCCACATTAAATTTTATCGGGATAACTATTGAGACGACACGTAAGCACACGTAAATATTGATTTCATACTCTAATTTCGTATGAATTATCTTAGTTACACAATATAATTAATAAAAATTTAGTGGACAATATTTTTATATAATATCATATAACAAATATTCAATCCGACTGAATTCAAAGAAAATATTATTTTTTTACGTCAAAAATATTTATTTTCACCTCATATATAAATCAAATCGATTCGTTTATATAAATCTTAATGAGAGTTGAGATCGTCTATATATATTTTATAGGCAAAAATTTATGTGAGACAGTCTCAGATGCTGTATTTTGTGAGACATAGCTCTTATTTGGGTCATCCATGAAAAAATATTACTTTTTATTGTGAATATCGATAGGATTGATCTGTCTCACGGATAAAAATTCATGAAATCGTGTAACAAGATATTTACTCTACTCTATGATATAATATAGACTTGTCATTGCTTGTTAATATGAACTCACGAAACCGTACGTATGCTTCATGTATTCCATTAGTTCGACTTCCTTTGCAAGTAATTGCCCAATTTATTTGAAAAGGTCAACTTTTTTGTTAAGTCAAACTCTCCAACTGCGGATTCCAACTTGTTAACTCCCACATATATATTCTATTATACATACATACATACATACATACATATATATATATATATATATATAGTATTCCTTCGATATCACTTTATAATTAAGCAAAACCATGATGATGAAGAGGGGTAGAGAAGAAAACTTTGATGTCGACATAACAAACATGACAGATTGTTTGATGCTATTGTCCCGCGGAGGTGGCGGAGCTGGTGGAGATCATTTAAATCGTGTATTCGAATGCAAGACGTGTAATCGGAGGTTTCCCTCGTTCCAAGCGCTTGGCGGCCACCGCGCGAGCCACAAGAAGCCGAGGTTAGCTCCCGGAGATCAGCCGGCTTCGCCCCCGAAGCCGAAAACACATGAATGCTCTATATGTGGGCTAGAGTTTGCAATAGGGCAAGCACTTGGAGGTCATATGAGGAGACACAGGGTAGCCATGAATGATGAGAAACACAAGGATTCGCCTTTCAAGCACCTATCGCTGTCTCCGCCGCAACATTCTCCAGTCTTCAAGAAATCGAGTAGTGGGAGGGTTTTGTGTCTCGATCTGAATCTGACTCCATTGGAGAACAAGTTTCTTCTTGGAAAGGCTGTTGCTCCTGCTCTTCATTGCTTCTTCTGATATTTCAACTATCGAAACCTTTTTGTTTAAAAAATATTTATTTTTAATTTTTTGATTTGATTAATGACAGAGATCATCCAGATTCATTTAATTTTTTCTTGTAATATCATCATTTAATTTTTCATCTGTATATGATTTATATATGTTTATTCAAACTATATGATTAATATAGAGTATGTTTTTTGTGAGACGATTTCACGAATTTTTATCTGCGAGACGCGTCAACCCTACTTATATTCACAATAAAAAGTAATATTTTTATCATAAAAAATAATAATTTTTCATGGATGACCTAAATAAGAGATCCGTCTCACAAAATACGACCTGTGTGACCATCTCACACAAGTTTTTGTTATTCATATATTAGAGTATTTTTTTAAAATCAATTTAGTTACAACGACTAAATATAATTCTCATTCTTTATATATACTATTTATATTATTCTATACTTACAATATTATAATACATAATAGCTAATTCTGGGGTATATGGTTGAATTTTTTTATATAAACAAAAAATATCCCCATAAATTTTTTGTTTATCTATAACCATGAGTTAATTGCACCAATCATGATTGTGAAAATTTTAAAAGACATAAAATTTCTTTAAAAATATTATTAGACTAATACATCCTTATTTTTTAAAAATAAAACACATTACAAGACAAAAAAATGTAATCCGCGTGATAATAGCTATACCATGTAAGGAACTCTAAACAAATGCATACAAAAAGAATCTATGCCAAAATCTGATCTTCATTTTTCTCCATATATTCGTGGCATACCACAAGCATGTATCAGGCAATGCGCCGAAAATGTGTACCCCAAAAATCATTCGCACTCTATAGACAAAACAAAGTTTTATTCACTCGATCCACAAACTAATGGATTCCATAACCAACTCCTCAAACAAAGATATCTCGAGCTCTCTACTTATGACATTGGTGTCTTTGTCATCCACCTCCCACCATTTCATTGCTCCCTCGACGACCTTCTCGGATGCATCGCTGCTCTTTTCCCTTTCCAGGCTAATCACCATTTTCCACAGCATGTTTTCAACTTCATCACGCTTCATTCCAGCAGTAAAATGTCTTTGTAGACAGGACGTTGCGCGAGAATGAAAGTTTAAGAGTCGCTCAAGGATGGTCATCAAACCTGAATTCACAAGGTCAAAAAGAAGCTGTCTGTCAGATTTTTGCCAACATGCTTGTGTACCATATTTTTTCTCCAATGCCGCGAAGACCAAGGGGCTTATCGGGTACTCTAAGCAATCCCATGACTGGATAATATCAATTATTGGTCTATCCTTGAAACATCCTGCCTCGTCTAAAACATCGACAATGTAACAGAAATTCCGACTTTCGTCATCTCCCAACCACCTATGAACCTTTCCAGAATTATAAGAAAGATCAGTAATCCCTTCCTCTTTTTCCTCTTCGTTGCCAGAAACAACCATCTCGAATCCTTCAGAATACGCTTCTTCTGATTCAGAGTTAAAAACTTGAAATTTTGATTGCTGACCTGAAAGTTACAAATTGAAAGAATCTTATTAAAGAACAAGGTTGAATAATTATTGTTATGTTATATTAATACCTGTACTCTCAAAGCATTCAAAAATTGAAGGATATTTTGTATCAAATGATTCCAGAATCGAATCAGGACTACACTGACCGATGGGTCCATCCAATATTTTCTGAAACTCCGGAGTAACTAGTCTCGAGCAGTTTGAATAACCTGGCTCCTCCTCAGAGAATTCATATAATGATGCCTGCATTTGGGTGAAAATGAAAAGGATCAGCTGCTGTAAAAATTTGATTAATCTTTTTGAGAGAGGGTAAATGGTAGAATGGGAAATGTTATTTATTCTAATGACAAAATGTTCATAGATCAACTAAATATATTTTCTCGGTAGAGTATCATCTGCAAACATACTTATTAAATTGATAAAAATCTTTAGAACAGTATCCACGACTTTTGTTGATGACAATCTTGTTCAAGAAAGCATCAGTTTCATCCTCCATGGTACCATATACCTACATCATTTCTTCCCAGACCGACAACCTTATTGGGTCACATTAACTCTAAATGGTGATATATTAAAGATTAGGAGAGGAAGCTACTAACTTTATAGACATGTCTACTATAGGGAAACAATAGATGGTTTCAATGGAAGAAACGGGTAAAATGTCATGCGTGAAGATAGTTTCATACTTCAACAATCAGTTGAAGAAATAGAGGGAGTAGGGTGACTGGAGTAAGGGTGGCAGACAGAGTTTTGGAAGTAATGGGATTAGAGGGCAGAACCAGAATAATTAAGCAGAAATTTGTTAATATATGTTTAAGTATTTTGAGCTTGGTGCGGTGGTAATGCACTGGATAACTACACACGTTTTAACAAGTGTTCCATGTCATATTTCCACATAGACCAATGAAATACGCATACCAATTATATATCAACCAAGTATCTCAACACAAAACAATAACTAGAAGTATATGGATCCCACTTTGCTGGACTTCCCTCACATGATATGCCACCAGTATTTCCAATGGGGAATATGGAAAATAGTAGTAAAAAATGAGATATATGTGATGTCCTGTGGTCACTAAATCCATAAGCTGTGGATTGGTGAGGTGAAATTGTATCTGTAACAGAGAATGAGTGGTTATAGATACTTGAAACCTTATACAGATCTAACGAACCTCTCCAGTGGAAGCTTCTTGAGAATAAAAGGAAGATGCATCCTTCACTGAAATGAAACCAGAATTTGATTCTGGCTGCTGGTCCCCACTGATTTTAGAAAAGACCCCTCCATTGAAAGCTTCTACATCAGCCAACGCATCATTAAATCTACGTTGCAACGATAAATTTGACGGCCTTGAAACACCAGGAGCAAGTTTTATTTCTCTGCACCAATCATTCTCAGAGCTACCTTCCATCTCATCCTGATTTGTTTTGGCATATGTATCAGGGGTATTATTTTCTGAGCATTTTCTAGAAGAGTAATAACTCGATATCTCAACACTTGTTGCACTCTGTAACATGGAGGAACTCATAACGGGAGAAGAAAGTAGGTCACAGCCACTCCCACCTCTGTTTTTCAAGATATCTTGTTCCTTGTCCATATTGCCACCGTTCCCAGCAGAAAGACTCTCTTTAGTTGTTTCAGATTCAGAATGGTGAAAATTTCCACTGAGGTCCTTCTCCCAAACTTTTATGTGGCCGATATCTAAAGGAGAAGTAGAATCAAAATTTCTACTCTGCTTACAGGATTGAGTGCATAAAGCTTCCATTTTAACATGAGTTTGGCCCCTCCCAGAAACTTCAATCTTTTCAATTTCTTTTTTTATCTTCTGTCTTTCATAATTTTTCTTAAATGTTTCTTTCCCCAAAGAGGACTTATATAATAAAAGACGTGGACTGTTATTGAACTTCCTATAATAATAGACACCTGGACAAGAAGGGAAGAACGCCTGAGACTTGTTTTTTAAGTAATTCTCATCTTCACTTGCTGGCCTTGATAAATCTTGTAAATTGCTTCTGCACCTTCGTTGTCTAGATGTTCTGTTCGTAGTTCGATTACGATCAAAAAAGCTACGCATGAGTGGCTCAGTATCATTATCAAATAGTCCTTTATATGCCAAGTCACAATGATTTCCACTTTCAGGCCTTGATGACTCTCTGATTTCTGATCTAGAAAGTAAATCCAACTTTGTAACTCCACAATAATTTGTAGTCTTCTCCAACATTGGTGTACACCTTCTAACACAAGGAGAAACGTAGGATTTATCTATCACATCAGACTGGATTGTAAAGAAATCATTTGTATAAACAGTAGCAAGACTTTGATCAGTAGAAGAACTGTTGTCAAGTTTCTGAAGATATCTTAGGACATTCCCTGGGGCACCATGCTTGCCGTTTGTAACAATTGCTTTTCTGTCCTCGTGGCTGGCTCCAGATGTTGAATTTGACAACGGAACAACTGCAGGCTTTTCATTTGAGATGACCATTTTTACCGTCCTAGTATTCTTATCTGTGTATTTGTCGGGAACAAAATGATTTTTGTCCTCGAATATTTTTACTCTGCAGGCACGCTTCACTCCCTGCAACATCTCATTATTTGTCTCTCTTGAACGTCCACTACGGAGTGTACTTCCCTGTCGTAGGCCTACAGAAGCAGACTTACAGATATACCCATCAGATAGTACTCTTTGATATTTATGGAGGGGCTGCTGATGGGGCAGTTCATCAATGCCCATTAATCTAGCAATTACACTATCAGACACAAGTGGTTGCCGTCTCTTTTGGCAATTCTTTTCCATCTTGATCAATAAATTCTGCTAAAATTTCATCAATGCAGAAGCAAGTTAATAATCAGAAACGCTTGAAATAAATGATTTTCCAATCCAAAAAAACGTACAATAACGGTATCAAACATCAGTTCCAACTATTAAAATTCGACAACAGATATAAATGGACTCGACAACCTTGACCCTCAATTTTTTTTCACCAGTGAATTTCTAACACCTATTGCCACACGTTTTAACTGCCAACAATAATCAATATTGGCCAAGAAGGCAACAAAAATTGATAGTAAAACACAAAGGAGATTTTAACTTCTACGTTGAGGACGAGACAACGTCAGTAAACACAAAACAACGAAAGAAATCGAATATCAATTTGTTGTTACCATTGAAACTATAGCATTTTAATAAAAATTGTTGGCAGCAATTTTCGAAGAAGAAAATGATAGCCAAATTATTCCTACATTAGGAATGCCGTTATATCATACATTCAAACTGCACAATATTTCGAGTAGCACATACGGATCACAGCACAGTGTTTATTTCAAAATGCAACAAATAATGTGGAAAACATCTCATGCGATCAACCAACAGTTAGGAGTGAATCGCAACCCGAGTTAAGCATCAATTTACAAAAATCTATCGATTTCATTCGCAATAAAAACAAGTTCTATTTCTTACACTTCAATTTTTTTTTAAAGCATACACTTACAAAATCTGTCTGTTAGAATCCTACAAGAGGTGACATCACAACAATAGAATCGAACGCTACATGAAATAACTACTCCCAATCGGAGAACCATTGAGCTCAAACGATAAAAATGAGAAATTCTTGAATTAGAACAAAAATAAGAACTTCAACTCAATCAATCAACATACAGAAGGTATTGCTTAATAAGTAATAAAAAAAATGATGAATAAATAAATGGCAAATCAAAACAATAATCGAAGGGAACGCTCACCACTTATGATCGTCGATGAATGCCTCCACTAATTATCTGTATCCAAATTACATAGGATTAAAAGTGTGAAAAAAAATTCGAATTCAAAAAAGCAATTGAAAGATGATACGCGTCCAATATTAAATCTTCGATTGTGATCAATTTAAAATAGTTGAATTCATACCGGCGAGTGTGATTTCCATCCAAAATAAGAAACTGAAACTGAAACTGAAACTTGATTCTGTTTTCCAACACGGGTGGAAGTACGCGCCGCCACTGATGTGGTCAACGCTAAATTTGCGCCAATGGAGACGGGATTACTTATAAATGAGAGCCCATTTCAATTTAATCCGATATCAAATTGTAACAAATCTCTTCTTGAACAAAAAAAATAAAAAATAAAAACTAAAATTAAGTAAATTCCAAGTATAAATAAGCTATGATCACATCTAGATTTACAACAAGGAATCCGGAAATCTGTGTTAAAATTAGAGGTCTAAAAGAATTGAATTGAGTATGAAAAAATTAAAACTCGAATCAATTATATTTGAGCTCGAGTCGATGATAAAAAATTTTAATTTTTTGGCCAGTCTGGAGTTTAAGTTCGGTTCGAAATTTATTTATTTAATATATAAATATTTTTAATAAATATTATAAAAATAAAAATCCTAATCCTAAGTATAACAAAATATGAGAGTTTTAACAAATAATTTTTTTTATATTTTTATTTTGAATGTTTATTAGCCAATAATTTTGTTATATAAACAAATAATATATTTTTTGAATCGGCCGGAGAAACTCACGAGCAAGCTGGATTATTTGAAATATCTGTTCAAGATAATAAAGAATTAAATAAATAAAAGAATAAATCCGGGCCGTTTTGGGAGAAAATAATAAGCGTGGAAATATAGGAATATTACAGAGGGTTAAACCCCAGCTCGCCATAGCAACAACTGAATAAACCTTCGCCGATTAGTGTCAGCCCACAGACTGCGGGAGCAATCGAGGGAACGAATCATGCTAAAAGGTGGAAAATCTTCAGTCTTAACTCTTGCAGAGAAATGCAAGGTTGGTGATATCCTCAAAATTTTATCAGCTGATCCGAATATTCTTAGTTATGGATGCTACTGTTGTTTTACTCGCAGAATATATTGGCTTCCAATTGGAAAGGTAGTCTTAACTCCATCAAAGCTGATGCCAAAGGAAGGTATGCGCATGATCGTTGTCAAATTGATTTGCCGGGTTGTTTTTTTTCATTTGGGTGCTTGTGGTTCTTGTTATTCGATGGCCATCTATCTTACATTGTTGTATTTAATCAGCAAGGAAGAGATTTACACTTCGAAAGTGAAATACTTTGTGAAGAAGGGGAAGCCATTTATATGGATACCTGAGAAGGACTTGCATAATGTGGTACAAATCATTTTAAGTATTTCTTCTTAGGTTTAATGGTATGTACTTCCTTAAGCCTGCGTTGGGTTGCATTTCTGGAATTTTGTAAATTTACACCTTTAGACATATGTGATTTTTCATTTCTTGATTGGAAATGTAACTGTTCTATGGGGAGGGTTGTGTCTTTTCATATGTTCTTTTCATGAAGAACTTATTGAAGAAAAATACACAATTATTTGATTCCATTAGGAATTTGTTGTCTGAGGTAATATCGTTGTGCAATGGGAATTCATCCTTTTAAATAAACATGTCAATGGACTTCAACACAAATACTAGGTTTCCATTGGGATATATAGGTATGATATTGCAGTTGATGGGATGATTTTGTTCATTCAGTTTCTATCATAAATAAGAATTGACTCTATTTGATGCTAAATTTGAGCTTGCAAGTTCAATTCATGATAACTGCTGAAAAGCTTAATGAAATTTCATATTAAAGCCTTTCTGCTCCGTCTTTATGAAGGACTAACATCCCTCCGTGCGTGTCGTAAGCTATTTCAGTTTTTAGCCGTTGATACATGATAGAAAGTGACTATAAACAGAATTTTATTGGGAAAACATCATCCAGTAAAAAGTGAGATTCTTGTTCAAGCCTTACTTATTTTGAGATTAAGATTTTTGTGCTATGCTAGCTGTGCACCTATGACATTTAGTGGGTATTGCTGTGGTTTGAGCATGTGGAAGGGAAACTTATTCCAGGAGGCAAGCATAGTAAGTTGAGGATTTCCATAAGGTATCCGAGAGAGGCAAGTGTCTGATCTTATATTAGGCCATAAGAGCTTAAGTAAAAGGAAATTGCTTTCAAACTGGGGAAGACATGATTGAAAAGCAAAGCCTATTGTTTGTAGTGTCTTTCCTAGTGTTGTTAAAGGATGACCTCGGGTGCACCAAGCGCAAGTCAGTGCGCCTGGAGATATATCCCGGGCACATTTACGTCAAAAGTTGCGTGGTATCTGAGGTGCAAGACGCAGCAGGCACCCTTTGTCCTATTATTTTTTGTTTTTCTCCACACAAAAATTACAGTTTTGACAAGCATATGGTTTGAAGGAGTCCGTAGCTCATCCTAAATTACCAACCTCTATAAAAAACCCATCCTCTAGAATGGTAGTGGAAACTTTACCTTGAAGGTTGTGATATGCAAGATTGATAACTTTGAAGTATGTGCAGATGCTGATTGTAGTCTTCCTGTTCTAGAGAAATGTAACAATCATGGAGAAGTTGAATCAAATTCTGCTTTCATATTTTTCTTAATTATGTTGCAATGCCCAAAAAATGAGCTCCTAAATATATTGCACATAATCTAAAAAAAGGTGTAAGACACCGTAATTACATGCAGAGAGAAGGAAGCATATTATGTCTGTTTACGTACCCTTGTTAATAAGATTTTTCTTGTTCTAAATGAAGGAAGCTTCTGAATAGTGTGGCTTAAATCTCTTGTATAGTTCTTGTACTCATTCTTCTGTGTTTCAGTCATATATATTATCATCAATACAGAGGAATACAGATGTGAACGTACCTGTTATCATACTGTATCATTTTTTGCATGCTTGAACTGATTTTTAATTATTACTTTATCCTCATTGCTCAAAAGACTGGTTTTGTGGACTTGACCAATCATTAGGGCAAAAGAAGAAACAATTTAAGCAATTCCTCTTGGAAATGAGGAAAGACCAAAGGCTGCCAATGTTTATAAAAGGTGTTTCAAATTCCAAGATATTAATTGTGAAGTTGCAGTCTTTGCTGCATACAGCTCAGGACATAATTTCACTTATCTTGTCATCTTGACAAAAGATATGAGATTCATCAAGAGAAGACACTAGGACCATAATGCATGTTTTAATCTTCAAGCATAACTCGCGTGTTTATCAACTTCTTGCTATGAGTGGTTGAGTTTAGCCTGTTAATCCAGTGTTAAGCTCTCCTTGCTTAAAAAGATCATTCTTTTTTCAGAATGTTCTTATTGATGAACGCAGCTCTTTTGCCGTGTCCAGTCCATTTCCTGGTCCACTTGCAAATCTATTGAAGTCAATAGAGAAGGTGCGAGCTTAGTTTATCATTTTTAGACTCTAAGCTTTTTAGCTTCTAACATGGATTCTCTTGATTTTTATCCTTATTTGTGTTTTGGCATTTATTCCGGGAAAATGGGCTTTATGAACAGAAAGAAGAATTAATATGTTCTTGCAGTTTTTGTATGAATGAAGTAATTCTATACCTTTCTGCAGTTGTGTAGTAATATGGGGAGGTTTGTATTTCGTAATAACTCAAGAATATTTATAGCCTTTTGTTATGCAGCTACCAGCTCGGGTTGCTTTGATGGGTGATACTGTCCGACTTACTGAGGAAAAGGTAAATAAAATAGAAGAAATTTTAGCCTATATATGACACTTCTGTAATATGCTATCTTTCAATTATATTTTGTCTGGATCTACATTCATGAATCTTGATACCTCTCCTGGTGCTCATGATGCAAATGCTTATTCAAAATTCGTTGATCCATAGTTTGACCAATTTGTCAAGAGACTAGAGAAATGCTTGCTCTTCTTTTTGTCTTCCTCAGGCCAAGTTGGTTACTGAGAGCATCAGAGAAACCCTATTAGCAGACCAAAATGCTGTTAAAGACTCAAGCTATTCAGTCTCTGGAATACTGAATTCATCCTGTGCTGGTCCTGTGCCTCGAAGTACGAACCTCCTGGAATTACTTGAAGGCAATGAACAATATTCTGTGTACAAGTTCGATATGAGGTTGCGAATCTTTCTAGACATCATTTTTCAAATATTTTAAAATTGAATCGGCCAAATCAAGTCACACTTAGAGATCATTCTCGAGTCATATTTTATCGGTGTAATTTCGACAAAACCCTGCAGCTTATATTTTGATCCCTCCAAAATAAACTAGACTCCCTTCATGTTATCCTAGCCCTATCCATGTCTCACATATGCCAATGCAAGAACTACTTGTCTCAGTTGGGCTGTACCTAAGGTCCTAAACCTTCTTGTGTAACAACTTATTCTGGCAACTGATGGAAATTGATGACCTTCCTCTGTTCATGCACCTGCTCATTGTATGGTTCTTGCGTGCCATGGGTGTAAATAATGGGTTATCTTGGACATGTGAGTTTTTCGTAACTTTCCAAATGGCGATATGTATTTCTGTCTTTAAATCAAGAGGTATGAAATTTACCCGAATTTTACATGGGCGGGCGGGCTGGCATGCCTTTAATGATCAACTTGAGGAGAAAATCATAAGTTATAAGCCTCACATTTCAGAATGATTTAATTAACAAGTTAGAGTTTTCATTTAATATGGCTTCTGAATGAAGTCTTTGCATGTCTTCATAACTTGGTTGTGTGAACTTACCTTTTAGTGAATAGACTGATCCATTATTAGAAAATGATAAATGAGAGCAGAGGGTTGCTTCAAACCATTTATTTCAGTAATTATTGGAAGATTGAGAGCTTCTGAAATATAAATTGGTTGGTGAAGTATATTTACATTATGCAGCTCGTGCACGTATATTGATTGTAACAGAGGAGTTCATGAAGTAAATGTTGAGGATGTTCAGGAGTCTAAAGCCGATTCTTTATGTGAGACCTATTTCTGTAACAGACAATCATTATGCTCATTTTTTTCCGTTTTATTTTTATGCTAGTCTTCCTTCTTGCTTGGATGTACTAAATCTAACATAGGTGTTGTTTAGCTCACTTTTCAATGAGCTTGATTGATGGAATTAATCAGAGTGAAGTGAGGCGTCGAGCTCTTGTGCTTTTCTGTATCAATTACCTGAACATCAATGCAAAGGTAAGGCGTGAATTTTGTTTTGTTGATAAATTGGATGAGTGCATATCATGTATGGCATGATCATTCAAAGATCATTGACATCCACGAATTTCTTGTGATTCATCCACTATCTTTTTGGCAGAGTTTAACTAACCTGTGGTTTATTTGAAGGATGCCCTACTTCTTTCCTTGGATAGAAAGGGATTTGATGTACTGGCTAAAGTTCCGGGTTGTGTAAAGGTTGACGGATCACACGAGTACCAGTGGAAGGAGTTACGATTCACAATGAAAGAAGAAGCACGAGATGTAGAAGCATTTTGTAATAAGCTGCTTCAAATGGAAGAGGATGCCCTCCACAAAATCTCACATCTCAGTGGCTTATGAGAATTAAAGATATTTACGTGCATGTAGTGTGCCCTTGTAGGATTATGTTTGTTCCAATAGTGAAGGATAAATTTCCCCTTCTTAACATTCACCTGAAAAAATCTCTAAAGTTTATTAAGCTTCTAAAAAAAATAACAGCATCTATCTCATGTTACTTAGTAAAAATATTTCTTAGCCTTTCCAAGGAGTTGTAAGGCTCTTATGTGGTATAGATCATTAATACTTTTCGTTGTTCGGATTTGTCCACGCTATTCTAGGACTAATACTTCCTCTTCGGTATGAATAATTCTCCGCCCTTGGATCCAACACCATCAACACGTATGGCGGACCTCGCGAAAATAAGCGTAGCCTATATGATCCAAGTGTATTGATAGGAGGAAGAGTGAAACTCTGGATATACCGTTCTACTGTATGAATAACTCCCCACCCTTGAATCCCTCCACACATATGGCAGACCTCGTGAAAATAAGAGTAGCCAATCTGATCTAATGGTAGGTGTTGATCGGAGGAATAGAAACGACTGAAGTAAGAATGGACAAATTCTCATTCATCATATTTTGCCTGTAATGGCTCTTATTCGACAAGTTTAAAAATAGATGGTGGCGGAGTTATTGTGGTAGCCTATAAAATAAATGTAAACAAAATATTTATGATCTTTTCATCATTCTAAAATCTAAACAATTTTGTGAACAACGTTTTTTCTATTTCGTCCCCAAATATTTGGAGGCTCGATTTATCAACGATTTTTCTTTCTAAGGTCTTCTTGATATATGAGAAACGTCTTATTTTGTAGGTGGGAACAAAAATCTTTACCACCCTTTAAAAATGGAATGAAATTAAAACCTTGGTAGACACTTTGGGGAGACGTGTACCAATCGAATCGAGTTAAATAATGAAGATTTTTTATTTTTTATTTTGGTTAATACACGAAAATATTACATTTAAGTTTTTTGTGGTAAATCAACATTTTATAATAAAAGAATGTAACGGATTAAAAAATGGAAAAAGTAATGGATGGTGATAATCTTGTCAAATATAAAATTTAAAAGTCGAGTTGAGTGCATTTAACAAGAAATGAACTGTAAATCTCATTTCTCTTGATATAATCGCATCGTTTTTTCGCTTAAAATATCACACATTGTTTATTACAAAAAACCGATTGTATGAGAACGTTGTTGCAATGACACTAGTTAAACTAAAACCTAGTCATTGCATCATTGAATGTTTATTTTTTGATTGTTAAATTTTGCATTCCCATAAATCACCCTCAAATCCAAACATTTTTAACTTAGCTGAGAATTATTTTTGAAAGACTATATTTGGAGCTTCAACCATAGATTGAAGGCCTAATAACTTTATTTTAGTGCATGTTTCGTATCAAAAAGTAATTATTTTCGAAATAAACCGAATTGATGGAGTAATGGAGAGTCCGACGTATATTGTCCACCGAATCAACTAGTGTTAGGGGTTGATCAAGAAAAATAGTCAATTTAGTTACTAAGTAAGTTGTTACGTTTGCGGTTTTATTTATCTAACTTGTCAAAGTTGAGTTTTAATCATGCAACTTTAATTTTTTGTTGGTTTTTAGTTCTATTTTGTTAGAGTGTTAACGTGAGTCTCGTCAGCCATCCGATGAATTATGACTAAAACTAAAAAAATGCAAAATTATAAAACTAAAACACAATTTTTATAAGTTAAATGACCTAAAACAGGCTGATCACGTATTAAAGATAAAATCCATTAGATCACAGTTGGGGATCTCTTATTGGTTGCTATCACAATCTGTTGTTTCAACATGTCTTCATAACTTCTTTATATATATATATATATATATATATATATATATATATTTGTGTGTGTGTCTGTGTGTCGATGCATTATTAGAATATGATAAATCAGAGCAGAGGGCAGCTTCAAATAATTTATGCTAAGTTTGAGATTTTCTGAAATATAAATTGATCAGTGACGCGCATGAACGATTTGCATCGAAAAAGGTTAGATTTTTGTGCAAGCGTTCGAGCGCGACTTGGGTGCATCGAATGTCGGACCAATCAAAGCAAAATTGCCCACCATGGTTCACCTGGTTTTTGCTATTTTTATTTTCGAAAATTCAATTTTGGATGACCTTTCATCTGCTTGACTCTCCAGCTGGATTGACTGTTGGTGCTCCGGCTGACCAACCTTTGGCCTTTCGGATGACCAATCAGTGACTGTCTATATGGAACCCGAGTGCCTTTATATAGAGGCAGCCTCAAGTCCTTTGTCATCACACAACACATCCTATATTTTCGTTTAGCTCTCTTCTTTGTTTCGTCTGCTGCTCCTCTGCTCTAGCTCGTAATAAAGTTCAGGTATTTTTCACTTCGCCGTAGTAGTGCCTCGTGTTAGGTTACTGCTGGTTGTTTCGTTGTATCCTGAAAAACAAACGTCCAAATTCATCCTTGAAGCACATATCGGAGGTGACAAATCTCTTTTAAGAGCACTGTACTTCGTACATGCCTCGATTTGGTTTATTTTAAACTTGCTTTACTTTACTTTTTTCACATACTGCTCACTGGTTTCTTACAAAAGTTTTCTGTATTTTATCGTTGGATATATTGTACAACACGATCTAGATTGATGGATTTAGCTAGTCAGAGTGAAACAAGATGCCGATTGTGTGAGGTCCGAAGCCAAAGAGAGCTGGAGCGATCAATATCGAAATAGGATACATGCGATCCCTTTCGACTCCTCCTTTGGATGCCGTGAATATGAAGAAAAACTACTCTCTCGCTGTGTGTGTGGGGAAGAGAGAAAGAAGTCATCTAAGAGCTTTTCAATATATAAAATAAACTGCTCCAATGAAATTCAGGCGTTAAATTTAGCTTCTTTTTTTTTAAATAGTTAGCTTTTTATTTAATCTAAGCAAAAGGGTAGTTTTTTTTTTTGGGGGGGGGTAATATGGTAATATAATTATTTACTTCTAGTATAGATCAGACATATGGGGACAGGTGGGTCAACCATTCTTTATTCGAAATTCCAAACAAGTTGGGTTGAGATATTAATATTTAAAACAATTACTTGAACTAATTAGATTTAGAGTAGGTCTATTGTGACACGATTTCACGAATCTTTATCTGTGAGATGGGTCAACACTACCGATATTCACAATAAAAAGTAATACCATTAGCATAAAAAATAACACTCTTAGCATAAAAAATAATACTTTTTCATAGATGACCCAAATAAGAGATCCGTATCACAAAATACGATCCGTGAGACAGTCTCACACAAGTTTTTGCCTTAAATTTAACGATATTCATGGTCCCATCCAGGTTGATGCTGCAAATTTGAAGTTCCCCCAAATTGAAAATATTTCTCCTGAGTTTCATTCTTTTACAGCGTGACATCATGAAATATAATATTAAGTGCATCTCTTTCTTTCTAAAACCAAGGTGTCATTCGATAAGGTATTAAAACTTGGATTCTGCGATCGATAATTTATTAATGGTTAATTATATCGTACAATGAAAGCATTATCCCCACAAAAAATCAATTATATGCTCATAGAAACATATAATTTTTTTTAAAAAAAATATTAATGATGGTCGTCGGATCTATTTCGAAGATGATACGCGTAAAGTAAGTTGAACTAAACTCTAATATTAATATCCATGTGAGAAAGCGTGTCAAATACAATTACGATTGTAATCAAATGAGAATGGACGAGGAAAATTAGCTTTCAGATAATATATTTAATTTTTACTGTCTTTAAAATACGTGTATATATATATATATATATATATATATATATATATATTTGTGTGTGTGTGTGTGTATGTGTGTATACACATGTGTATATATTTGCCATGGTATCTTATTTTTGGCGCTGAAAAATAGATAGTTGATGAAGATCTAAAGAGATCAAACATATTTGTGTAGGATTTTTATACAAGTCCGATTCTCTCGTTTTTTTTTATGCAAAATCTTGTGTGAGACGATGTGTCATGAGTTGTATTTTGTGAGACAGATATCATATTTGGGTCATCCATAAAAAATATTATTTTTATGCTAAGACTATTATTTTTTATTGTGATCGGTAGGGTTGACTCATCTCACCGATAAAGATTCGTAAGACCTTCTCAAAAGAGACCTACTCTTTTTTTTAATGGTCAAAAATACGTCTTATCCAATGTAAGTCTTATCAAGCTATACTTACATGTTTGAAAAATGTAAGCAAATATAATTCATAGATTAAGCTTGTGCTCGTATCGATTAAATCAACACTGAACAACAATGCAAAGGTGATTAAGGCATGAGATTTTATGTTGTTTCTTATTTAATGTATCTTGCAACGTAGATTATGATAGAGATTTAGGAAATCTGTCACAAAAAAAATCACGTTTGACTTACACTCGAATCTCCCAACTCATGAAATTAAAAGGAGCTTGTATAATGTATCTTAACAAAAATATTTATGAATTAGTAATCGTTCTAAAATCTAAACAATTCTGTGAATTTTTCTTCTTCTTTCTATATCATCCCGAAATACGTAGTAGTAACCTTACATTTTCGACGAATTTTCTTTCCAAAGTCTTTCTTAATTGAGGGTCGGAGAAAAAAATCTCGATCACCCTTTTAAATTAAAATCTTGGTAGACTGTTTCCACAAGACAAAGGATGAAATCCATTTTCAAACTTTAATTTGATATTAATAAATTAAACAAGCCATCCATGACATCAACTGATAAGCTAGAGTTAACTGGCGAAGACCGATGACTTTGTGACACGGAAATTAATTAGCAAATCCCTAATTTTTTTATATTTTTTTAAACACGTACATAATGTCTTGCCCTAATATTCCATTAGCATTTTATAGAAACTTGAGAAATCAAGAAAATAAATGGGAATAGTTTGTTCACGAAACCTATGGGATATTTTCATATATCCTCCGTCATGTGCGACGGATCGGATCGGAGGATCATGATTTCACAATTTCAATATTAATTTTTTTGTATAAAAAAATCAGACAATTAGCAAAATCGTCTTGTAAATTGGTGTAGGATTAAGCACTTGTCGGCTTTATCAATCGAGACATGATCTTGACTCTTATGACAATGAAAATTAGATAATATTTATCTTTTTACCAAAAACTATAGCTAACATCAATTTTGCAACTCAAATATACCCAAGCATGAACAATATCGACGTCCAAGCATATTTTTGGTTTTATCCTTTAAATTAGGTCTTAAACCAGCAAGTCTTTTTAACTTCTAATTATTTTTTCGGTTAGAATATTGACATGATTCCAAATATTAATAACATATTGATATCATGCCAACACTTTGACGAAAAAGAATAAAAATTCAATTTTTTGTAAAAAAAAAAAGACATATTGGAATAAAATCAAATTTTACATTCTTAAAATTAAAAACAAAAACTCAAAATATATCAACTGACGAGATCATAATTGTAGTTTTTCCTAAATAAACTGAGTCAACCATGACTTGATTTTATTATTTCTTTCATTAATTTTTTGTAATCAATTTCTAATATTTTACTGCACACATTCCGTGTTTGTATAATTGATTTGTTGTAGATAAATTTTTTTGAAGTTTATTTAATTTATATATAAAACAGCGAAGCTGTATGTTAAAAATATTTATAATTATTTTATTTTATTATATATTGCATTTATTATTTGGATAATGTGTGATTTTTTTTATAGAAAAATAATAATGTAACTATATTACATGCACATATTTGTAATTTATAAGATAATGTATGAATTTTGAATTCTGGTATAAAAATATTATAGCAATTAAATATATTTGTAATTTTTTTTTTTGTAAAATAAGGGTAGAATGGCTATTTAAAAATTAATTAATTTTTTGTTGGATAGGGTAATATCGTCCTTTGAAGTATATATCTTATGTAATTCTGTAAATAGTATTGATATATTATATCTTGTCCAGAATTTCAAAATTATTAAAGTTTATTATAATTTTGTCACATTATTAAGACTTTATTTTTATTTAATATATGATAACTTCCATCGATAAAAAAAATTGGACGGAATAAATGTTTGTTAACTTTCCAATGTATATATCAAGTATGAATCCCGACCCTAATTACATTTGGTCTCTAAACTACACTTTTTTTTTTGCCGAAAATAGGGCTATCCATATTATCATTTTCTTATTAAAAAAACTGAATATAATAAAATTAAAAATAAGCTTTGAAACCAAAAGAAATAAAAAAAAATTAATATACATTTTAAATTCCACGTATACGTCGTGGCATGAAATTCTATGATTTAAAATATTAAAGATGCACTGTTATTACTTACTATATTTTTTTTTTTTTCGTCGTGATTGCTATAACTCTCTGCTGAGAGAACGACGACAAATTGCGTTTATGCCACTGTATGATTTAAAATATTACAGTTATATTGTTATCACTAGTTATAACTTTTGATAAAGCGAAAATCCTATGAAACCATCGAATTACCCTAATTAATATCAGCTTTCTCGAAATAATTCAAGGAAATAATACCCAAATAAAACAAAAGAACTGTTATGTACGTATTAGTACAAACTTTAGTTACTTGGTTAGGTACGAAAGTTTCAAAGTCGTCGACTGATACACACAAACATAGGTCTATAAAAGGAGGCATAAAGTTATGGATATGATATATATATAACACAGCACTTATAAATCAAATCATCCTATATATATATATATAACTCGAAGGTCGGAGAAATGACACCACCGCCATCGACATCCGTTCCACCTGTGGTGGCGCTTGTGGCTCGGATGATCACTTTCATTTGCCTACTGGCTTCGGCTGTCGTCATGGTCACCAACAAGATCGACGCCGAGTCGATCAAGTTCAGTGACTTTTATGTTTACCGGTTAGTTTACATCATTTTTTTAAATTTCAAATTATACTTGAACCCACGATTATATATATATAATATATATATATATATATATATATATATATATGACAAAAACTTGTATGAGACGGTCTCACGAGTCGTATTTTGTGAGCCATATCTCTTATTTGAGTAATCCATGAAAAAATATTAATTTTTATGTTAAGAGTGTTATTTTTTATTGTGAATATCGATAGGATTGACCCGATAAAGATTCATGAGACCGTCTCATAAAAGACAACCTACTATATATATATATGTTTGAAATTTATTTATTTATTTTTGAAATATATGCAGTTACATGCTTGCTGCGGCTGTGATTGGAATCGCCTACACACTCCTACAGGCTGCACTCACATTGCTTCATGTGCTCACAGGAAACAAGATTGGGGGCGATGGCTTACGTACTGTTGACTTTTTTGGTGACAAGGTTCGAAATAACTACAATTTATTATAATCTTTTATATTTGTGTAGAAATTAATTAAAACTATTTTTGGTTAGATAAATTTTTATTATAAAATATATACTTTTTAATTAAAATTATAAATTCTGCTTCTCATAGGACTTTTTTGGTGACAAAGCCATAGATTCATTCACAAAATTGACTTGTGAGACCGTCTCATAGAAGTCTTTGTATATATCCAAATATTTTTAACTAACTAGAGTTTTTTTTTTTTTTTTTTGAAAAAAAAAATAGTAACGTGAATGGTTTGTTACAATTGGTTCTCCATGTACCGTTTGCATGATTTTAATTTCAAAATTTAAGGTTTTGAAATTAAGTATATGGAAACCAAATAAAATTATATCGACTGCAACTTAGCTATTTTTACCAAAACATAAGTAATTTTATTTTAATGTGGATTTTACACATGAAACATAATTTTTACCTCCAACCAATCTACTTTAAATTTTAATTTAAAATAAATAATCTTAAAATATTTCTAGCATTTATTTACAAATATTAATTATCTCCCATCAAATATATAGTGATAAATTTATTAATATATTTAATAGTATAATGGTTTAGATATTTAATTTAATTTATTTATTTGGTTGACGTTACAAGCTTCATATATTTCTCATAAAAACCCTTCTTCATATAAATATTTATCGTACATGCACACAATACGTGCGACGTCCATAGACACGAATGTTTCGATATAACTACGAATATAATACGACTGACCATTAAATTATTTGTCTAGCTATTTTGATTATAATTTGTTTGAGCTGCATGCAGGTAGTTTCCTACATATTGGCAACTGGTGCAGCCGCATGCTTTGGGTTCACCGTAGATGTGAAACGGCTTAACGATGCTTCGGAGAATGTTGCGGGAATTGCTGGTAACACAGACACCGATAAATTCCTGAACAAGGCGAATGCGGCTGCCGCTGTCCTCTTCGTTGGATTCATATTTTCAGCACTATCATCAATTATTTCTTCATTGTCTCTACCAAAAAGATTCTGAGTACGTACAAGGGCAGAATTTATTGTGATCTATTTGTTTTAATCTCCTTGCAATATCACCTCATTTTGGTAATAGTTTCTTATATATAGTGTTACCCGAGTTTCAATATTGATTTTTTTAGTTGGAAAAAATTAGTATTTTGTTCTTATATTTTGTTTCTTTGGGGTTTTGATCTTCTATGTAATAAAATTTCAGTATACATCTTGTATCTTTCAATTTTCGGCAATTTTTAGTCATTTTTCAGTTGGATTGCTGATGCGTTATTAACAATGTCACTGTCGCATCAGTGCCATGTTGAAAAAAAATAAAATTGCAAAAAAAAAAAAATGATGTACCAGACAATAAAATTAAAATTTGATAACATAAATTATCAAAATAGTGAAGAATAAATAAAATGACCAAAATTAAAATATTCTCTTTTTTAATTTGTTGTTTTTTTAATAAAAATTCAAAGAGATGCTTTTTTCCCCCCCTAAAATCAATTTTTTGATATCTATATAAGCCACATATCGAGCAACGAGTACAAAGAACTCAATTTAGTGCACATAATTTCGATAATGTCCCATCCAAATTACGTAATTTATTATAATTTTTAATGGGATGGAGTTAATATTTATGTGAAGACCCAAAATAAATCAGCTTTGTACCAAGCCTATAATTTAAAAGTTTGACGTGAACAATTATGCCTTGATTCTAAAAAATTAAGTGTTTTTTACCAAGCATTCACTCCCTTATAATAGCTCATATTTACATCACAAGTTTGAATAATATCCAGCAACAAAACACCTCATTTTTTATAGTTTGGATTAGGGATTGATGAGTTTTAATAGTCTAATAAATTGTCATTCAACCCAACATTCACCAACAATGAAAACAACATAAACGAGACATAAAATACAACATATTTTCGAAAATTCCAAGAGCAACATTCAGCTGATTTGGGATGAGTTGTAACAGCACAATGAATGAGAAATAATGATATTTAAATGGAGTAAATAGTCATGAATGAAAAACCTTTCAGCTGGTTATTTACAACTTATAAATAGTGGTTAAATGTAGAGTGAAATCACACAAAACGAAGTACAAACATCCCAAATTTTGAGCCCGTTATGTAACGCACTAGATTCATGAGTCTTTCCAGTATGCTTATGTCCTCACTCACAGGCACCTTAGGAAACTTCCCAGGGGTCACCAATCCTAAAATTACCCCAAGTCAAGCACGCTTAACCTTGGAGTTTTTATGTGATGACATACCGAAAAGAAGATGCACTTTCTTGATATGAGTAGTACCTATCAAATCTTTTAAGCACTCTTCAACTGCACAGTCTCATATCTGAACAATTTTTGAATCCCTCTCCTCCGGTGTACCATCGGTGATTTTGGAAAGTTTTCTAGGGTGCATATGAGTGAGAACATAAGCACGTTAGAAAGACTCGTCTTGGTATAGTGAGAACATTCGTCGAATCTGGGGCGTTACACCTTAGCAGCAGAATTTTCGAACCTTGTTTTTCCCAATTTGGAGTAGAAAATCCACCCAAAGTTGATCAAGAAGCTGTCCAAGACTCGAGCCAAGTAGCACTTTTTTCGACGAGCCACGTTTCGACAACAAGAAATATCCATGTGTGAGCATTCTAGCAAGCATTTTTCCACGTTTAATTATTGCTTCAAAAATTGTAAGTGATATTATATATATATATATATATATATATATATATATATATATATGCTTTAAAATGATTATGTTCTTGTTTTTGAAAATTCGATCGTACACTACTTGATTAATGCCCTTTGATCCAGATATGTTTCTTTCCACATGATTCCTTTGCTATGTTATGAAATCTTGAAAAACGCAGGATTCAAATTAAAAGCAGTAAGGTTTCCAAAACATGATGAGATAAGATAAGATAATACCCTGATACAGTGAGTTATAATAACTGATATATGTTATCGTCCTCTTAGAAGAGTGATAATTAGGGACTGATCAGTATAACATGGATATAAAGATGAATAATAGTGTTTTGTATAATTTTATGCTTCAATTATGATATGTTTTGATATCTTGTTTCGAGTTCTATTTGTTTCATGTATTGATTAATGTTGCGACATGTCACATTTGCACTCAAATTATATGTATATTTCGATATTTTTTGCATATGATTGGCTCTCACATGCTGAGTGTTTCTCCCAAACACTCATCCGTTACTTTTTCCACAAGATAAGGACGAAAATCAATTGGAATATGACGAACAACACATGTTTTGGGGTTGATGATCAAGTTCGAGGCACGAAGTTTAAGTATCGGTTTTAGTTTTATTTTCCTTTAAGTTTTCTCTTCCACATTTGTGTTGTGCACTATAAAAACAGTTCTGATTTATGTAATAAACTGGCTATTTGGCTATTTTATGTACGACATGACTTGTTGTTTTGCGATTTTAAATTGTTAAACAACGCCGATGATGCGTCTAAGTTTCAGAGCGTGATAATTAAGTTACATGCATAATACGTGATTTTGAAAATACAAGTATATAATTTATATTACATAATACTGCTATTATTATTATTATTCAATAAATAACACATCAAATATAATATAAATCAATATTATAAATACAATTATAACTATCTAACTATTACTATATTAAACTTGAGAGATAATATAGACAAAATTGGTGTGTGTTATGACCAGTTGTTGTCAAACCGTCGAATTACCTTATCAATTTTATAATTATCATATTAACTCTGTTTTCTTTGGTAATATAAATATTTGTATTATTATATTCCATTTATTCCACAACAAATTACAAAATTGCTCATATTTCACGAACTAATTAAAAAAAATTGATGAAATTGAAAAAAAAAAGATTAGAATGTATAATAAACATTCAACACCTACACAAGTAAGCTAGTTATAAACTAAATATTGTACACGTGATAATGCAAGATCAACTCAACCAACTTGCGAATCAATTTTTTGGTTGGTAGTCCAAACGTACATTCTATTTATATACATATAATTAAAACATTGACAAAATTTATGTGGGGACCCGGACGCTAATCATCTTCTTAATTGTCATTGGGATAAATGGATCAATTAATTAATTTGGGTCTAAATTTTTTTTTTAATTGCGGAACGTAATGTAATTCAATCTTATATACATATCAGTATAATAGCACAAGTCTTGTACAATAAACATCAACTCAAACTAAGGTTCAACAACTAATGTCAAGTGTTGAATCCTATCTACAGCAACATCAAAGTCTGTGGTCTCCACTCTAATCATGATCTCTCGTCATCTCCTCGACCTTGATCCTGTCCCACCTGTTGTCATGCACACATACAAACACGATAACAGCCGGAAAATTCCGGTGAGAATATAATCCCAGTATAAATCAACGAACATGCAATCATATGATAAACATAAAAGCATGGACAGATAACAGCAATATGTATCAAAATCTGAAACATAATCAACATAAAACTGTCGACAATGCTCGTGACTCCACGACTCAGACTAGACTCAATCCTAGTCTAGTGATCCCGGTTTCCAGACGTTGGTATTCCTATATCGACCAACAGTAATAGAAAAAACTCCGATTCTATCCACGTTGATATAACCAAACATCCAGTGTCTTGACCTATCCGTCACAGACTATGGCACAATCGTCAATATACTATCTTGTGACATCGTGCAATGTGCCCATGGCGATCCCACCACTATCAGGCACTTATGTCACAAGATCACTCGACTAATATCTGCTTTCTATACATCCATAGAACAAGCATATCAAGTCAAAGCAATGAACATAATAATAAGAAGTATGTGATTTAGGGAAACTCAAGTATATCCTACTTGAGTCGATCTCCCAGTATCACATTGACTTATACCTTTCGTTCGTAGTCTCGGTCTGAAGCAATATCAGTTCTGAACTCAAGACTATCTCTATCAATCTGAAATGACATATCGAGAATAATAATATCAACATTCCATTCCCAATTCAATACTGAATCTGATCAATCTGAATCTAGTTCAAAATCAACGACATAATGGCACAATCCCGATATCCCCGTCAATACAATATCAACTAATATCAATTACAAATCATAACCCATATCCGATACAATCTGTAATCAATCAATAATCTAAATCTGTCCCGTTTTCAGTCCATATAATCAGAAATTCATAACAATTCCATAATCAATCTGTTCTTCGATCTGACTTCAATTCTACAATGTGTAGTATTCTAAGAACACATCATAATGATCAAATAATAATTCCTCTAATATCATAATTTCAAATGATAACAGAAACCAATAAAACTTACATCCAGTTGTAGCTGTCGACACAAGGATCTCAGTACTGGGTTCAGATTATAAATCTGAGTACCGAATCTAGAATAATCAAATTTCGAAAGCGTAATAAACTTTGAGGGAATTGCTGAAACCCTTTTCTCGATTCTTGCTGTTGGTCTCGTAGGAAATGAAGAATATACATTATATATTTGCATGCAAGGACAAGTGTCATATTCAAGTTCCAAATTGCACTTTAGTCCCTGAAGTCTTTACTTTTTGCGATTTGGTCCTCACAACTCTTTTTAATTCCATTTCAATCCTAATTAATTACAAAAATCGTGGAATCTAATTCATCATTCCAAAATTCGTAAATTAAATAATTTTGGATTAAAATGATATAATCTCGAGCCTTACAATTCTCCCCCTCTGAGACATGATTTCGTCCTCGAAATCTCAAGCAGTCGTATCACAGGCAATCAAACCAGAAATAACAGAAACTAAAATAGTAAACTCACATCAGTGGAATAACTCTGGGAATTCCTGTCTCATATCTGATTCAGTCTCCCAAGTAGCTTCTTCAATGCCATGACGAGTCCACTGGACTTTCACAAGTGGGATGGTCTTCGTTCTGAGTTGCTTTTCTTTACGATCAATAATCTGAACCGGTTTCTCAATATAACTCAGAGACTCATCAAGCTCAGCCTCGTCTGGCTGGATAATATGGGAATCATCGGGGAGATATTTCCGTAACATAGATACATGAAAGACATCATGTATTCCAGATAAAGAAGGCGGTAATGCAAGTAGATAGGCACGATCTCCTATCTTCTCGAGAATCTCATACGGCCCAATAAAACGTGGAGAGAGCTTCCCTTTCTTGCCAAATCTGACAACTCCTCTGAAAGATGAAATCTTCAAAAATACTCTGTCTCCTGCCTCAAATACCAACGGTCTGCGTCGAATGTTGGCATATTTGGCTTGTCTGTCCTGTGCTGCCTTCATTCTTTTCTGAATCAGTTTCACTTTCTCTGTCATCTCTCTGATTATATCAGGCCCAGTCTCAGAAACCTCAGAGATATCATCCCAATAAAGAGGGGATCGACACTTCTTTCCGTACAACGCTTCGAAAGGAGCCATCTCAATACTCGTTTGATAGCTATTGTTGTACGAAAACTCACAGAGAGGCAATGCATCTTGCCAATTAGTGCTAAAATCAAGCACTACAGCTCTCATCATATCTTCCAATGTCTGAATCGTCCGCTCTGACTGTCCGTCAGTCTGTGGATGATATGCGGTACTCAGATGTAACTTCGTACCCAGAGCTTGCTGCAAACTCTGCCAAAAGTGCGAAGTAAACCGAGGATCACGGTCTGAAACAATCGATTTCGGCACTCCGTGCAATCTGACCACTTCTCGTACATAAATATCAGCCATCTGGTCATATCTGTATGTCATCTGATCCGGAATGAAGCATGCCGATTTAGTCAATCTGTCAATCACGACCAAAATCGGATCACAACCTCTGAAGGAACGTGGTAACTGCGTCACGAAGTCCATGGAAATGTGATCCCATTTCCATTCAGGAATCGATAAACTGTGCAGTAGACCTCCTTGTTTCTTTCTTTCCGCTTTCACCTGTTGGCAATTCAGACACTTGGAAACAAATTCTGCAACATCAGTCTTCATCTGTTTCCACCAAAACTGTCCTTTCAAATCATTGTACATCTTTCTGCCACCAGGATGAATGCTAAAACGACTGTTGTGCGCTTCTACCAGTATCCGCTGTCTCAATTCTGAAACATTCGGCACAACAATACGATTGTTCATATACAGTACATCATCACGTACCTGATACTCTGATCGATGACCTGATCTGACCATCTCAATTGAGTTTTGTACATTCTGATCAACTTTCTGAGTCGCTTTAATTTTCAAAATCAGCTCTGTTTCGACTTGAATAGCATACAATCTCAGAGGCTAACAATCTGTTTCAAATGCTAATCCAGACAAACAGCATTCTTCTATCAAATTTGAAACACCTATTGTCGATAAGGACAAAGAACATACCTTACGACTCAGTGTATCAGCTGCTGCATTGGACTTTCCCGGATAGTACTTGATTTCACAATCGAAATCTTTCAGCAAATCAAGCCATCTTCTTTGCCTCATATTCAACTCGGACTGTGAAAATAGATATTTCGGGCTCTTATGATCAGAATAAATTTCAAATGTCTCATCGTAAAGGTAGTGTCGCCATATCTTCAAAGCAAAGACGATGGCAGCCAATTCAAGATCATGAATTGGGTAACGAGTCTCATGTGGCTTCAGCTGTCTCGAGGCATCAACAATAACATGCCCTCGCTGCATCAGAATACAACCCAATCCTCGGTGAGATGCATCACAATAAACCACAAAATCACCAGTACCTGATGGGATAGTCAGTATCGGTGCACTGGTCAATCTTTTCTTCAATTCAAGAAAACTGGTCTCACATTCTTCAGACCAAACAAATGGAGCATTCTTCTGAGTCAACTGAGTAATTGGCTTGGCAATACTCGAGAAATCTTTAATAAATCGACGATAATATCCTGCCAAACCCATAAAACTGCAAATTTCGGGTACTGATGTCGGTCTCTGCCAAGAAATCACTGCCTCAACCTTACTGGAATCAACTGATATACCGTCTCCGGATATAATATGCCCCAAAAATACAACATTTCTCAACCAAAACTCGCATTTCGACAGTTTAGCATACAGTTTCTCAGCCCTCAAAATTTTCAACACAGTTCTCAGATGATCAGCATGCTCAATCATATTCTTCGAATAAATCCATCTGTCATCAATAAATATAATGACAAAATCGTCAAGGTATCTCTGAAAGACACGGTTCATCAACCCCATGAACACAGCCGGTGCATTCGTCAAACCAAATGGCATGACAATAAACTCATAATATCCATACCTGGTTCTGAATGCAGTCTTCGAGATATCAGAATCCCTGACTCTTAGCTGATGGTATCCAGATCTCAGATCGATCTTGGAATATACGGATGAACCCTGCAACTGATCAAACAAATCATCAATGCGAGGCAAGGGATATTTATTCTTTACCGTTGCTTTGTTCAGTTGCCGGTAATCGATACAGAGTCTTATTGAACCGTCTTTCTTTCGAACAAACAGTACTAGAGCACCCCAAGGAGACACACTCAGTCTGATATACCCCTTGGCCAGTAGATTCTCCAACTGTTCTTTCAACTCTTTCAACTCAATCGGTGCCATTCTGTACGGAGCCCTCGAAATCGGAACTGTACCTGGCATCAACTCAACGCTGAAGTCTATCTCTCGAATCGGAGGCAAACCAGGAATCTCATCTGGAAAGACATCAACAAACTCACACACCACTGGAAAGTCCGCCAATGATGGACTCGATTTCAGTAGATCAACTGAATAGACAAGGAATCCTTCCGCTCCTTTCTATAACAATCGAGTCATATTCATAGCAGATATCAAAGGAATTCTGGCTAGAGAACCCTTACCATAAAATTTCCACTCATCAGCCATCTCAGGTCTGAATCTTACAATCTTGTGGAAACAATCGACTGTAGCCCTGTACTTGGTCAACATATCGATACCGATAATACAATCAAAATCAGACAACCCAAGCACAATACAATCTATCTCAATCTCATGCCCATCGTACTGTAGCATACAATGTTTAACAGACTTCACTGATATCAAACATGTCCCCAACGGAGAAGAGACAGACACTACAGTAGATAATGACTCAATAGGCAATGCATGACTCAATGCAAATCGCTCAAATATAAATGTATGCGATGCACCAGTATCAATCAATACATATGCAGGATAACCAGAAATAAAACAGTTACCTGCAACAACATCATCAGGTGCATCCTGTGCATGCTCCTCAGTCAAAGCAAACACTCTGGCCTGCTATCTCGGAGGCTGGCTCACTGTCTGGCTTCCTCCTGGCCTCTGCTGTGACTGAGTAGACGGTGCTGGCTGGAAAGAATGAACAACAGATGGTCGTCTCCCTGTCTGAGCCACTGATCCAGATGACTCTGCACCCTGTGATCTCTGAGAATCTCTCTGAGGACAAACTCGAGCAAAATGTCCCTGCTGCCTACAAGTACGGCAACTGCCGAGAACACTCCTCGGCACTACTCAGTGGAATGCTTCCCTCCACAGGTGCTGCAATAGGGTCCTGTATAACTCTGGCCCTGACCAGTCTGTCTCGAGCCACTAGAACTGGAAGAACTGCTGCCAGACTTCTTGAACTGCTTTTCCTTAGCTTTCAGGAAATCTTTCTTTCCACTCCCACTGCCACTCTCAAATCTGGGAGATGGTGGAGGCATCTGTGGTCTCGGTGCTGAAGGCACAAACGAAGCTCCTCTCTGTCTTATCAGACCGGCTTCGGCTCCCTTGGCTCGGTTCAGGGCATCAGTAAAATTATTCGGTCGCCCTGTGTTCACCAATGTGAAAATCTCAGGTTTCAAACCATTGATGAACTGATCAGCAATAGCTTCTTCATTCTCGGCCACGTGTGGAGCAAATCGCAACAAATTAGAAAACTTAGTCACATATTCCTCAATATTCAGCTGGCCCTGTCTCAAGTTTGCAAACTCCGCTCCCTTGTCCTTCCTGTACGACACTGGAAAGAATCTCTGATAAAATTCAGTTCTAAACACATTCCAGGTAATAGTCGTACCTCGATGCTCTAATGCCTTCTTCGTGATAATCCACCAGTTCTTTGCAATATTGTGCAACTGGTGTTCAATTAGTTTCACTCTCCTCTCATCAGTATAGTCCAATGACTCAAACAACATCTCAATGTCGTCTAACCAGCTCTCGCAATCAACTGAAGTCTCAGTACCCTTCAGAGTCGGTGGATGGAATGACTGGAATCTCTTCAGTAATGTCTCCATCGGTGTTTCTGTCACGTCCATGGGAGGATTCGAAATGCTACCATGTTCCGGTATTCTTCGAGGAGGCATATCTGATTATTAAAAGAGTTAGCAACCAGATACAACAAATATGTTTCAGTCCTCCTCCGATCATCTTACTGCTGATCAAGAATCGGTTCTGATTCATTCTCAATAACACATGCTTTTAAATCAAGTCAGATAAACAGATAAACATGTATTATAAAGCAGTAAATCATGCTAGCATATCAAAAGCAAAGAAAGATAACTCAATCTACCCCGCTCACTAGCTTCTTCTATCTCAGTCTAAAGGATCTATCGCTCTGATACCACCTGTTGTGGGGACCCGTACGCTAATCATCTTCTTAATCGTCATTGGGATAAATGGATCAATTAATTAATCTGGGTCTAATTTTTTTTTAATTGCGGAACATAATGTAATTCAATCTTATATACATATCAGTATAACAGCACAAGTCTTGTACAATAAACATCAACTCAAACTAAGGTTCAACAACTAATGTCAAATGTTGAATCATATCTATAGTAACATCAAAGTCCGTGATCTCCACTCTAATCATGATCTCTCGTCATCTCCTCGATCCTGATTCTGTCCCACCTGTTGTCATGCACACATACAAACACGACAACAGCCGGATAATTCCGATGAGAATATAATCCCAGTATAAATCAACGAACATGCAATCATATGATAAACATAAAAACATGGACAGATAACAGCAATATGTATCAAAATCTGAAACATAATCAACATAAAACTGTCGACAATGCTTGTGACTCCACGACTCAGACTAGACTCAATCCTAGTCTAGTGATCCCGGTTTCCAGACGTTGGTATTCCTATATCGACCAACAGTAATAGAAGAAACTCCGATTCTATCCACGTTGATATAACCAAACATCCAGTGTCTTGACCTATCCGTCACAGACTGTGGCACAATCGTCAATACACTATCTTGTGACATCGTGCAATGTGCCCATGGCGATCCCACCACTATCAGGCACTTCTGTCACAAGGTCACTCGACTAATATCAGCTTTCTATACATCCATAGAACAAGCATATCAAGTCAAAGCAATGAACATAATAATAAGAAGTATGTGATTTAAGGAAACTCAAGTATATCCTACTTGAGTCGATCTCCCAATACCACATTGACTTATACCTTTCGTTCGTAGTCTCGGTCTGAAGCAATTTTAGTTCTGAACTCAAGACTATCTCTATCAATCTGAAATGACATATCGAGAATAATAATATCAACATTCCATTCCCAATTCAATACTGAATCTGATCAATCTGAATCTAGTTCAAAATCAACGGCATAACGGCACAATCCCGATATCCCCGTCAATACAATATCAACAAATATCAATTACAAATCATAACTCATATCCGATACAATCTATAATCAATCAATAATCTAAATCTGTCCGGTTTTCAGTCCATATAATCAGAAATTCATAACAATTTCATAATCAATCTGTTCTTCGATCTGACTTCAATTCTACAATGTGTAGTATTCTCAGAACACATCATAATGATCAAATAATAATTCCGCAAACATCATAATTTCAAATGATAACAGAAATCAATAAAACTTACATCCAGTTGTAGCTGTCGACACAAGGATCTCAGTACTGGGTTCAGATTATAAATCTGAGTACCGAATCTAGAATAATCAAATTTCGAAAGCGTAAGAAACTTTGAGGGAATTGCTGAAACCCTTTTCTCGATTCTTGCTGTTGGTCTCGTAGGAAATGAAGAATATACATTATATATTTTTATGCAAGGACAAGTGTCATATTCAAGTCCCAAATTGCACTTTAGTCCCTGAAGTCTTTACTTTTTGCGATTTGGTCCTCACAACTTTTTTTAATTCCATTTCAATCCTAATTAATTACAAAAATCGTGGAATCTAATTCATCACTCCAAAATTCGTAAATTAAATAATTTCGGATTAAAATGATATAATCTCGAGCCTTACAATTTACATGAGTTAATTTGCCACCATTCTAATATTTAAATAATTTCGGGAACTTTTTTTTTAATATTTCATCCTAAGTGTATGGAGCCTTTAATTATGTTATGATCAAGGAATTTTCTTTCCAATGTTTTTCTTAATTGATAAAAAAGAAAAAAAAAGGGTCTTATATTGCGGTAGGAACAAAAATCTCTCCAACCATTTAGAAGGGAATCAAACGATCCAATTATCGAAAGATTGGTTTTTTCTTCTATTCGAGTGGAGTTTACCGGAAACGATGATGTTAACTTTTCGCGGAGTCTTCCCACAAAAATCCAATTTTCAAAATTGGTAATAATTAAGACATGAAGCTAACTTGTGTCGACCGATGACTTTATGAAAGGGAATTTCGTAGTCTCCAAAACTTTATGCATGTTTTTAGCTAACACGTTAAGTCTTCTATTGTTCCATTGACTTTTTTTTTTTTCGAATTTGAAAGATTATAAGGAAATGTAGACAAGAAAAAAATGGAATTTGTTATGGGCAACCATTACTAATTACAGAACCATGATTATTGAATTTTTTTATTTTATATTTTATTAATATTTTTTTTATCAATTATATAATACATTGACAAAATAGAATCGAATTTTTTGTCAAGTTCTTTGAAATTATTAGAATTCGTTATATGTAATTTCATCGAGCACTTTCACAAATAATTTAAATTTATGAATATGTCAGAAGAAAATTCGAACAATGGACTAAAATATGTAATTGTGCTTGAGTCATAATAAAGACAAAAATAAAATAGTGTTTTGGTGTAAATTCTAAAATCCCTAAAATACCTCTATTTCATTTATATATACCCCCCCTATTTTTTATATTTTTCTTTTTTCATGAAAATTAAACATGTAAAAAACATCTAAAAAACTTATTAAAAATCAGAAATTTTTAATACAAAAAAATCGAATGAAACTACACACAACGAGTGTACATATAAATCATGATAGTTAATTTTATTTAATTTAAGAAAATACATAATTAATTTTGTAATATATATTTTTCAACTTTTAAAGAGCTAAAGAAACATGATGAAAACCAGAGTCAACTCCTACGTATGAATGCCAACTTCCCTTAAATTCTTGCTTAGAAGTTTCATTAATGTCGACTGTAACATGCAAATATATCCAGCTCCACGTATTTTTGAATCCTGAATCCGTACCTGAATATATGTCTACTATATAAAAGGAGCCATAAAGTGCCGGATGTGTATCTACTACACACAAATACTTATATATCATCTTATATTATATCACTTGGAGAGAAGAAATGGCACCGCCACCATCGAAAACCGTCCCACCGGTGGTGGCACTCGCGGTTCGGGTGATCACTTTCATTCTCGTACTCGTTTCGGTTATAATTATGGCCACCAACAAGATCGCAGGTGCGGCCAAATTCAGCGACTTCTATGCTTACCGGTTAGTGCGTGTTCCTGATCGATGCATGCTCACACACACACACACAAACACACACAAATACACACACATATATATATGGATCGACAATTATTTTTATAGAAATATTGTTTAACTATCTTCTGAATTATTGGAAATTAATTTAATTTTTTTTTAAATATGTGCAGTTACATGCTTGCTGCGGGTGTGATTGGAATGGCTTATACACTCCTACAGGCTGCATTCACAGTGTTCTATGTGAGCACAGGAAATAAGATTGGGGGTGATGGCTTATCCGTCGTTGACTTTTTTGGTGACAAGGTTAGGATGAAACAGCAATTTTTTCCGTCACATACAAAATTTATTTCCGATCTATTTACTTCAAATTTTACTCGGAGATGATATTCTTAAAATATTTTCATTATTTTATTTACAAATGTAATTTTTTCCCATCATATATCTATTCATAAATTTAATAATATAAATCGGAACCGGAACCATCTCTAAAAAAACCGGAACAGAAATATTCTTTCAGTCAGTTGGAATTGTAGATATTCCGGTTCGGTTTCGGTTTTTAACAATAAGGAACCGGAACCTTAACAGTAATCATAAATTAATATTAAATTTTAATGTTTTGTATTGTGTATAAACACATTATGTAATTAAACTATTGGATCTATATAAATTAACATTAACTCCTTATTTTTATTTCCTTTTATATAAAACCTAGATATTAATATTATGTTGCAGTAAAACTATTGAACAATTAGTTTCATAACTCCACATATTGTATCTTTATTTTTGTTTTTTTTTTTCCTTTAGAACTAAAATGATAAATTTGAGCTCGAATGGGTTCAAACAGTAACTGAAACCGATTTGGCTCGGATTTGACCTTTCATTGTAACTCGAACCGTCGATTTCGAAGCTGTGATCAGGCCTAGCATAGACTCAAAAGTATGATCAATATGAATATATGATATCCCGATTGATTATTTGTCTATTTTGATTATAACTTGTTTGAGCTGCCTGCAGGTAGTTTCCTACCTATTGGCAACTGGTGCAGCCGCATGTTTCGGACTCACTGTAGATTTGAAACGCATCAATGACCAGGGAATCGTTGACTCAGATACTGATCGTTTCTTGAACAAGGCGAATGCAGCAGCTGCCCTTCTCTTCATTGGATTCATCTTTTCAGCAATGTCATCCATAATTTCTTGTTTGTCTCTACCAAAAAGATCAGGCTAACTTTTGTACAAGGGCAGAATTGCAATTTTCTCATTTTAACCATCTTGTAATATTGTCGCCAGGGTTCGCTGCCATTTTTCAGTATCATGTCATCATCACATTTTTTCCTAGATAGGAATAAGTTGTATGCTATGAAAACAAGGTGGTGTCATTGTTTAGGCTAAACCAAGAAGGCTTCTTTTCAGTTCATGTATATTGTGTGGTTTGTGGCTGTAAAACCATGAAATTATTGGGTTTCAAAATACATCAAACTATGAGTTAAAATAATATTAGTCTTAATGATTGATCATATTTTCAAGATGAAACCACTAGTTCTTGGGGATATATATGGATCCAACGTAGGCCAAGGTTGGGCTGAATATATTTATATGGCTTGGATATCCAAGGCAAGGTTCCTTGCTTATCATGAAATATGTTGTTGGCACTAAAATAGACCGATTACAATAACAAAATGGGGAGACCCGTAAGACGATTATAGCAAAACACACTTGATATAACATGTATGTCATTTTTTTCTTCCGGAAATGTCGACAAATCATGTGAGAATTGCACAGAGTCAAAAAGTAGGGTTGCACATTTATTAGACAACATAATTGAATTTCAAGTCCTGTTAAGACAAATATGTGGAAGTTTATTGCGTTTAGACTAGGAAGAGTGCCTACAAACGGGTGCATCAATTCACTTCCTCTGTCATCTCATTCTCAACTCTTATCTCATTTTATAGCATTGGAGTGCTTAACTTTATAATATTTGTAAGATGTTTATTCTTCTGTATTAAAAGAGTGTGTGTTCTTTATCAAAACACAGTGAGTGGTTGTACAATATAAAATATTATAATGTAATTCTTTTCATTTTATCAGTGATTTTTACCCAAATAATTTTTATAATTTTTCACGTAAATCTCAATGTCCAATTTATTTTTTATTTCAATATTTATTATCTCAATTTATCGCACGTAGGATCAACAAGAAAAAGAGATGCTAATATACACGGAAGATATAATTGTTGGGTAGTCTCATCCATCTTGATGAGGAAAAACCATTACACATGGTGGTAGACTTTACCATAACCTCGTCCAACAGCTGCACATATGCTAGGAGATCTTTTTCAGATGTAGTATATATGGACAAATCCATTGTTTCTCGTCACTTGAAAGTTGCATTTCACTACACAAAGAGAAGCCAAAACCACAAGAAGATCAAGAATGATTCATATCAAATCTTGTACAAGATAACCAATATATATACTATATATATACAATTAATTTGAAATTTTGTCCTCAAATTAATCGTGGTTACATTCATTCTTCCAATTGAATGATGGCAATATAAAAAATTTGAAATTTTATGCATTCGATCTTAAATTTGTTATATTTACGTGTTATTTTAGCCATTATTTAACTTGAGATAATTATGATTATTAAGGCTTATAATATTTGAGACTTGATCTTCATGTTTCCCATGTTTCTTACTTTTTAAAAAAATTCCAAGAAAAAGAAAATATTTAATATAGCAAGGGCAAATTGTAAATTCAACCATTTAACTTAACAAGGGAAACAAAGAAATATATGGATTATAAAGAGGAACGCAAGCAAATAAAATTAGGGGTGATCACAGTGCGGTTTTGCGGTTTTTTTTAAAAAAATTCAAACCGAATTGTCATATGCAGTCGGTTAGTATTTTGAAAAATTAATCGCGGTTTTACATAAAAAAAATTAGCCTTACGGTTTTGAGCGGTTTCAAACTGTTGCGGTCGGTTTTACGGTTTTTTTAATGAAAAATATTAGCATATATTCTAATTTATTTGAAAACAACAAAAATATATTATCTTCAAATATAAAATATAGTTCAAAGCATATATAGATCAAAATAGATAAAACAATAATCAAGATTCAAAACTAATTTAACAACACAACACATTCACAACAAAAATGACATTTACATTATTTTATCCATTTTTTTAATTTTAAATAAAATATTGTACCAAAAGAAATAAATACTTTAATAAAAAATTAATATGAAGAATAGTTAAGAAAAAGATAAGTTTTATTTGTAAGAATAATAATTTTGAAGAGAGTTGAGATATAATGAATGATGACTTCTTTATTTGAATATGTTGTTTACAATATATTATAATTCTAGGCCCAATATTATGGCAAGCGGTTTAGGCGGTGCGGTTCTTGGCAAAAAAAATAACCGAACCGCGTAAGCGGTGCGGTTTATGATTAATATTTTTAATCGCGGTTTTTATAAAATATTATGAAAAACGGTACGGTGCAATACGGTTCGGGCGGTTCGGACGGTTAATAAAAAAAAATTGATCAGCCCTAAATAAAATCGTTTCGAAAAATATTTCACTCATATGAGAAAAGTATCGAATTTGAATATGTTTGAACATTTTGTGAGTCGAATTCGTGATCGAAATGCTAATTTTTTTAAATATAATATAATTATATATTATTGATGTGAGGGCTCGTGCTTCTAATTAATATTTAATTACCAAATTACAAAGATTAATTAGTGTAAATAGGGAAAACGAGTTTAAAATGTTCATTTGGGCCTGCAGAAATTTTGGTATGACATCCCCGTAAATTGAACATCCGAAAATTTATGAAAATATAATAATATCAACATACGCTCGAAAATAACATTAAGTTCACAATCAAACAAACCGATATCCAAAACAACATAAAAACATCACAATACAGTTACGTAGGACATCTCCTTGATAAATGTATCAATTTAGTATAATATATATAGATATCTAGGAACTCTGACACAAACCGACTCAACTACTAGGTACCACTCGATGACGCTCCACCAGACGCATCAAATCTCATGTAATGATCTGTTATGCCATCAAAAACAACAAAATGTAAAAGAAAATAGGGGTCAGACCCCAGAACGACAAACCAGTAAAATTACGACGTACATAAAAGGCATGTAATAATACCAAGTAAATGCAATGATATGCGATGCATGAATGATAACTGTGGGGACGCGGACGCTAATTCATTTCTTAATCATCTTTGGGAATAATTAAATCAATTAAGATAAACATGGTCTAAATTTTTTTAAAAAAATACAAGTGCGGAAACGTAATGTAATCAATCTGATATACATATCAAAAGTAAAGTACATGTCTTGTACTCAATACATTAAAATCAAACTAGGGTTCAACTACTATATATCAAGTGTTGAAGCCTATCTACTTCTGATCCAGATCTCCACGTTAACTTGTCCTCTCTCATCCTCTTTTTGACCCTGATCTTGTCTCATCTGTTGTCATGCACACATACAAACACGACAACAGCCGGATAAATCCGGTGAGAATATAATCCCAGTATAAACAATGTAAACATGCAATCATATAAAAACATATATAAAAGCATATAACAGTTATCAATAACATGTATCAAATCCGAAAACATGAATGATGTAAAACTGTAAATAAACACATGACTCGTCATCTCAGACTCGACTCATCTCTAATCTAGGGATCCCGATCTAACTCAGACTTTGGTATTCTGTATCGAATCTCCGCAATAGAAGTCGATATACTCCTACGCAACATCGATACACCAAAAGTCTAGTGTCTTGGCGGTTCTGCCGAAGACTTGGCGGCTCTGCCAATGACTAGGCGCATCTGCCTAAGACTCTAACTCATGCTTTGCTATAACTCAATAGACTAAGCATATCAATCTCATGAATTGCAAATACCAATGAAATAAGTAAAGTATGTGGTTTTGAGAAACTCAAGTCAAATCAAACTCGAGTCGTATCTTCCCAGTTCAACATTGATTTATACCTTTCTTCCTGCTGATCTGACGAAGTCGATGTCTCGAATTCGAAGTCTGTCAATACTCAATCTGGCAATGACAATATCGAAGAGTACAATATCAATATACCACTCAAATCAATACTGGATATAGTCAGAATTCAATTTAATTCTGTTTCAACGACATAACTGCACAATCTCAATATACCCACCAATACAAATCAACAGACACCAATATCAACTCATAATCGATAACAAACTCAATTCTGATATCAAATTTGTATAATCTCAATCAAATCAAATCTGAAAATTCATAACAATTTCATACAGTATCTGTTCTTCAATCCGGTTTTAATTATACGATGTCTACTATATCAAGAACACCATATATCAATCATATCTGATTCCTTCAATATCATATTTTCAAATCATATCAAAACATACGAAAACTTACGTCTGTGTGAAGCCTGTAACGAGAGGAGTACGGTACTGAACTCATATCGAAATTCTGACAGACGGATCTTGCACAACCACAAATCTAAAATATGAAAAGGCGTAAGGATTTTTCACGGAATTTCTCTGAAGCTATCCTCGATTTCTTTTTTTGCTGTGTTGTTCTGAAGGAATAAAACTTCTATATATATGTTAATGCATGAGAGAGACCATGTGGTTCAATGTTCTTGATGCACGTCTCGCGCATATGCGTGACCTATCTCGGCGCATATGCGCGAGACATTATGTCTCGGCGCGTATCCTTCACAGTAACTCGCGCATATGCGCGCCCTCACTCGACGCATATGCGCGAGGTTCTTTGCAACTCTCTGCCATACTCGCGCATATGCACGGATCCATGTCGCGCATATGCGCGAGGTTCTCTGCCTACCTCGCGCATATACGCCCGGCTGGGTCGCGCATATGCGCGAGGTTCTCAGTCCTCGCACATAACATTCTTCCTCCGGTCTTCCCCGGTCCGATCCGATCCGTCTATAATCATATCAATTTATCAACAAATCATTTCAGATTAAAATAATCAAAATCTCGGGCATTACAATAACAATGAAATAACAGATACCAAATTGAGTCCAAACGAATAGCATCATCAACAGTAACAGTGGACATCCGTGCCATGAATGAGCACCAAATCGCCGCCCGTCCATGTACGTAGCATCGGGAATGCGAGTAGCTAAGTCGCTCGTCCCTAGCTGTCATCTGGAAATGTGGCTAATGCTAACCCACTCGTCCCTCTAATGACTCAGTATATATCTCAACAGAATCAACATAAATCACCGTCAAAGGATTCAAGGCTCAGTAAGTTATGCCAATACAATTAATGCATGAATGCATCATAATAAACATTCAATGCACATAATAGCAAACGACATCCACCGAATATCTTACACGCTAATATAAGCGTCATAATAATATAGGTTTGAGCGTATCTTAACTACAACTTACAATACCACAGTAATTTCTTAAGGACTTTATGATGAACTCGTCCAACGATATAACCTACGATATAAATTCGCTATATACTTCAATATACTGAATTCCAACTGACTAAAACAATTTAAATCAGAGTTAGAAATCGAATTCTCAGTTTATAAACCCATTCAAAATCTGGAATTTCAAGCTTAATACCTCAAGAATTGAGGCTTAAATGCATAAAGGTGATCTCGCGGAGGTGGCTCGCCAGAAAAACCATCGGAATCATTGTTCATAGTCAAAAAACAAGCTAGACAACATGGGAAAACCTAAGGCTTCCACCAAGAACAACTAAGATCGAAGTCAAAATCTTACCTAAAACCGGATCGAAGCCCACATGCAAAGGTGATGGAAAACAAGTCGATCGAGCTCGTGACCTTCTGATTCATGGCAAGAAAGAGGCTAATAGACGGGAGGAAGAAGGTTGCTAGCTGCTGCCCCAATTCTACAGCCGCTGGCGGCGCCACGCGACTGCTGCAGAAAGAGGAGAGAAAAGCGATGGGGTGCAAGACAGTGATAGATTTCTTCTAATGTTGTAAGCAGAATACATGACATGAGTTGTGTTAATTAATAAAGTGAAATGGGTTGGCCCAAATTGGTTATTGGGCTCTTATAATTGAGGTGCATTAATTGTTGTTGTTAGGAAATCAATCGAAACTGACTCTTGAATTCGTTGTTACATCTTTAGCACTAACTACACGTTTGGTAAAGCAACGGACACTTGATTCTAAAATTTGCATCAAAGTCAATGTAGCATGTTTGTTCAATTCTCATAGATGATAATAAATGAAATTAATGAGATGATAATTGTTTGGGATGTAATAACTGCCTTGTTAAGATGACGATTGAAACATGACATTTGTATTGTACGACTTAAAATATTTGAGATGTATCATGGACATTAACTATAACTTTTGATTCATATAGTAAATAAATATATTTCGTGCATTTCTTTTTTAATGGTAGTTCAAATAACGCGCAAACATTCTCTAAATATTCTAAGCCAAGCTCGGACTCGAGCCAAGTCTGAAAAAAATCTGATCTTTAAATTCCTCTACTCAACTCCTCAAGAGCAAGCTGGCCACCCCCCTATACTGAATTAGCTTAGTATATTTAATTCGATTCGATTCATTCAAATTCATTATTGCAGGCAAAACAAATAATAATCCCAATACGTACAAGGAGCTATCCTAATATATATATTGGAAAGGTGGCCCGTGCTTCCATTCCCTTTGTACGCCTTTATGAACCGCAGTGAACGGCCCGCAAATCTTGTGTTTCATATTATAAAGACATTGAAACAGCTGTCAGCCTCACGGCCGTGATTTTTGCCGCCTCTCCGCCTCTTTCGTACCCCTGAAATTTTCTCTAAATTCCAATTAGAAAGAGAAAATCGATGGCTTCACCCTCTCAAGGTAGCCTCCTCCTGCAAAAGCAGCTTAAAGGTACTTATATGTCAAGAATTTTCGGTTTTTTTTTCTGGATTTCTTGATATAATAGACTTATCTTTCTCCCAATCTTTGATAAAATTTGTGGGTTTAATGATCTGGGAATTGATTTTCAGATCTGTGCAAACACCCGGTGGATGGATTTTCGGCGGGTTTGTTGGATGAAAGCAACCTGTTTGAATGGAGTGTTACTATAATTGGCCCCCCTGACACACTCTAGTGAGCAAATATATCTTCTTCTTTTTGTGTTACATTCGTGAATATTTACCCCCCTGGTTGGTATGAGAATTCGAGTGCGTGTATGGTTAGTTATTCAATCGTTTTGCTTTATTGTTTTTTCTTTCTTGTTTTTAATAAATCTTCTTTCGCAAGGGTTTTAGTTGCTGTGCTGGTGTTTTTTGAATTGGTCTTACAGCACATGAGATACTCTTTTCCGTGATCTAAATGTGATATTATGTGGCGATTATGGAAGATTAAGCATGAAGCACGTGTAAAACACAACGATTTTATCAAAAACGGAAAAATGGTTAAAATCATGGTTGGCCATATTAAGCGGTGTTTAAAGCATAATCTAATTTAGTAAATCAAGTATTTGAATAAATAAATAGTAACCACATATTATAATTTAAAATGTGTTTTAAATGACAATTTGTGTTTTAGTATTAAAGGTATTTATAATTATAAATCGATTTTTTTGAGTTTTGGTTTTTCTTAATCATATGTACATAGGTGCATATGTAATGATGTGAATTGTCTGGTTATATTTCCTAATTCTTATGTTTTAATCCAAAACCTCCAAGGTGTGTTTGTAACTATCCAATGCCATCCACAAATTGAATCTTAGAGTTTCGGAATTCCATTTTACTTTAGGTTGACTTCCTCAGACACGGTATACTTGTCCGCATCACTTTCCTTTGTTTTCTGAATTTAATTTTAGATTTGAAACTTACTAGTTAGAAGGAAATTGAATCACATTCAATACATTTTGAAACTTATTATTTTTAGAGCATCCAATCATTCTTCCACCTATATTGCAGAACCATGAGCTGTTTTACAGTAATTTTTTTATTATGAATCAACAATCCTATTTCTTCATGATTGTTTTTGTGTAATATCCAAGTCCCAAGATCCAAATGTTATTCACTACAGAACCTGCCTTTGTCTGCTCCGCCTTTTGCTACCTATTCCATGCTCCCGATTTCCAACAACAGCTTTTTCCAACCACTATCTATCAACTTTGATAAAGTTCTAATATAATATCATCGTTTCGCACTCACCACCTGCTTCCAACATCATGCTTGTCTCTGCAACCTCGACGACCTTTTTTTTGTGCTTACACTAGTCAATGATCTAGTCACATTTCGCAAGGGTTTTAGTTGCTGTGCTGGTGTTTTTTGAATTGGTCTTACAGCACATGAGATACTCTTTTCCGTGATCTAAATGTGATATTATGTGGCGATTATGGAAGATTAAGCATGAAGCACGTGTAAAACACAACGATTTTATCAAAAACGGAAAAATGGTTAAAATCATGGTTGGCCATATTAAGCGGTGTTTAAAGCATAATCTAATTTAGTAAATCAAGTATTTGAATAAATAAATAGTAACCACATATTATAATTTAAAATGTGTTTTAAATGACAATTTGTGTTTTAGTATTAAAGGTATTTATAATTATAAATCGATTTTTTTGAGTTTTGGTTTTTCTTAATCATATGTACATAGGTGCATATGTAATGATGTGAATTGTCTGGTTATATTTCCTAATTCTTATGTTTTAATCCAAAACCTCCAAGGTGTGTTTGTAACTATCCAATGCCATCCACAAATTGAATCTTAGAGTTTCGGAATTCCATTTTACTTTAGGTTGACTTCCTCAGACACGGTATACTTGTCCGCATCACTTTCCTTTGTTTTCTGAATTTAATTTTAGATTTGAAACTTACTAGTTAGAAGGAAATTGAATCACATTCAATACATTTTGAAACTTATTATTTTTAGAGCATCCAATCATTCTTCCACCTATATTGCAGAACCATGAGCTGTTTTACAGTAATTTTTTTATTATGAATCAACAATCCTATTTCTTCATGATTGTTTTTGTGTAATATCCAAGTCCCAAGATCCAAATGTTATTCACTACAGAACCTGCCTTTGTCTGCTCCGCCTTTTGCTACCTATTCCATGCTCCCGATTTCCAACAACTATCTATCAACTTTGATAAAGTTCTAATATAATATCATCGTTTCGCACTCACCACCTGCTTCCAACATCATGCTTGTCTCTGCAACCTCGACGACCTTTTTTTTGTGCTTACACTAGTCAATGATCTAGTCACATATCCCTTTGAGTTTTCAATCTATGGCCCAGAGGCCGTGACTGCCCCCCCCCCCCCCCCCCCCCCCCCCCCCTCTTTCCCTTCCCCAGCTTCTGCATATTCTGGGCTGCTGCTTTCCATCTGAGAGTCGAGGAGCAGGAGTGAGTTGTGAGGTGTTTTTGTGGTGGTCTTAGTTGGTTATCTAGTTTAGTTCAGTGATGGAAATTTTTTTTGTGGATTAATTTTTGCATGAACTAGTTGAGGTGTCTACTGCAACATGCAGAAGTATTTATGAATTGTGTGCAAATAGATAATATTTATGTGAAGTGACCAAATTTGGAGTATAACAGGTTACCTATTTCAGTGAAATTTGAATCGTGACAGCTCAGAACAAAAACTACAGTTAGGGACCTTTGGCGATCGTAGAATATTATCAACAGTTTGGTGTTTTTGTTTAAATGAAATACTTGTAATATCTGTATTTATGCTGTTACCCTTGATATGTTTTATGGTGGCAGCACATGTGGAAAGTTTTGAACTAAGCAATTGGGAAGGATTAGAAATGTGGTGCTGAACCACAGGCATCATGTAGTTTTTTTATGTTGAGTAAGTGGAAAATAATGTGCCAATTTAACTTTGGAATAGTGATATCTGTGTGAATCTATGCGATTGAGGATAAAGTAGTAATGAAATGAAAAGACAGTTGCACTGACTTGGTGGAGCTTGAATAACCATGCCGTCTGGTTACGCATTTAAGAACCTGATTGGTCTTTGTGTTAATTTGGATGTTATTATTAACAATACAACTTATTGCGTGCTTCCTTCTAATTGTCGTATTTAATTTGGATGCAGTGAAAGTGGTTTCTTCAATGCCATCATGAGCTTCCCCACAAATTATCCAAACAGTCCTCCAACAGTGAAATTTATCTCTGAGATTTGGCATCCTAATGGTTTGTATTCATTCTCTTTTTAAATTGTTAAATTAGATGGTTCGTGGGGTTTTGATTTGAAGTCATAAATTGCAGTTTATCCTGATGGGAAGGTTTGCATTTCAATTCTTCACCCCCCTGGAGATGATCCAAATGGCTACGAGCATGCTAGTGAACGCTGGTCTCCTGTACACACGGTATAATCATGAATCATTTTTGCTATGTCATATTTTGTGATACATTCTTCGGTGGCTGTGATTTTCGTCTATTGTAGTTGAATTTTCCTGTAGAATCGTGTACAAAACTGAGCATGTTAATTTGTAAAAAAAAAATTATAGTTTTAACTACAATACTTTTGCAATTTTTATAACATTGATCAATGCCTAGTGAAATTCCTACAACATTGTCGTATTTGAAATGAATCTGTTGAATTGAAAGTTTCTCGATACTTTGTCTAGTGCACCTTGCCATCCTAGTCCCTCACAAAATTTGAAAGATCGCCCTCTGCTTTGTGAGTAACTCAGTTACTCTTTAAGGTTGCCTTTCTCTTCTGGTCAGTGGTCTGAGAAATTCTTTAGAGGTAAAGGAAACCTACCTCGACCTCAACATTTTTTTGGTAACTAACTCTGTAATAAGTAATTAAATGATCTGTTACTGTTAAAAGTAGGAGAGACTGAATAATTTGTTGATTGAGCATTGGTTTTGTAACCAGCCTGATTTATACTAGAGAAAATTTCTTGAGTTTGATTTTTATGTAACAAGCCATGATGTATGTCTTCCAGTTAGAGCGAGAACATAGAGGGACTTATATATTCGGATTATTTATGCTCTTATATGCTTTTTCTCATAGTTGGCCCTCCTGTTTGGTCATTTTTTCTTTTTATTTATCATTTTGCTGTTGTTTAATGGAACTTGCTTTGAAATCGATGCTTCAAAAAACTAATATTACAATTTTCAAATGAATTTAGTATGAAAAAATTTTGGGAAAGCGATTCTCGTCAACTTGTTATTTTGTCGAGATTGTACTAGCTATTTTTCCTTCCATATGTTGTGAACGTCGGACTATTTCTGAATCTCGTTATTTTATTTTATTTTTTGCGATGTTTCATTTCACATGGATTCGGCAAAAGAAACGTGATTGGCAGAATTGTGAGATGTTTTGGAGAAGCACATGGATTTAAGAACTTGCAACTTCTCTTTTTTGTTTTTTTTCCCATGGGTATGAGAATGTTTACCAATTCATTTGGTTCCAAATGAGGGTTCTTCTGTCCAGTGCCAAAGTTAGTGTTAAATTCCGTCCAATAATTCAAGAGCTAATATTATTTTCATGAAGAGTTGAATGGTCTTTGCAATATTTTTTTTTTCACATCTGCTACTCTTTTTCATCTATCTCTATCTTTTGAAATAGCAAGGATAAGCTAATAGGAGGCGTTCCACTGATTGAGTGTGCCAGTTTCGTGGAATAAGGGATGGTTTGGGGAACTATTTGAAATATTGTGGGACTTGGCATCAAATTGAATTTCAAGAGTTTGTTTTTATCCAACAATTGTGAAGTTCGTTTTGTGCCTATGGTAAATTTTTTTGGTTTTGGTTTATGTTTCAGACTAGTAGAGGGTAGCAACGAGTTAGTGGTGAACCTTTTCATTTTTCAGTTTGTTGGAGAACTATTCAAGCATGTTCAGTCGGAAAATCCAGCTTGCCTGGGATGCTCTTTTGCAAGTAGCATCTTGTTTGTGAATATTTGTTGGTTTCTCTGTCTAATTTTTATTTTTATTTTTTTAAATCTAGAGCTAAAGTAAGCTTTTTTTTTTTGGTTTAAATTATTTTACTGATGATACTTGAGCATATGTAAACTTGGATTTTCCAATTTTTTCCTTCTGTACCAGTAACAGCGTTTTATTGTATGATAAATGCCATACATCATCAGTTGTTCTGCCCATGATAGTTCTGTGAGAAAAAAATTATACAAATGATTTTGTTGTTTGCAGGTGGAGAGTATAGTTCTAAGCATCATATCGATGCTTTCAAGTCCAAATGACGAGTCTCCTGCCAATGTCGAAGCTGCTGTAAGTTCAAATGCATTAGATTGTTATGATTTTCTCACTATCTGATTAGATCCTGTGTTTAGAGGGTGTTTTCCTGATACTGAACTCGATATAGCAAATTATAAGAAAGCTTAATGTAATTTATTAGTGTCCTTTATGCTCTTTCTAGCTTATAAACAAAGTTTTACTAACTTGTATTAACTTATTTCTCGACCCGCTCGATGATTTTGATTTTTTTTTGTGAGAGCTGAAAGCACAAAATTGTTAGTTTAAAGAAATTTCTTTGGTTAAAAAAAGAAAGTAATTTTGTCTTGTGACTTCAGAATTCAAACTACAAGATTTTTAGCCGGTATTGTTGTAATACTATTTTTTCCCTGAGGAACTAATCTTTTAAATATATTAACACCTGACAAGTTTTTAAATGTGTGTGCGATTGTAGGAGATCTTATAAGCTCTGAGAGGAGCCCCTATCTTAAATTATAAGATGTTCTGCATTAAACATTATTTAATTCTCATGTTCGTGTCGATGTTGTCACTTTTTCCGACTACGTTCCATGTTTAACTGTCTATGCTTGACGTGTAATACATCCATCCATCCATCAAAATGAATGATCCGTTCCAATTTCTCTGCAGAAGGAATGGAGAGAACAAAGGGGTGAATTCAAGAAGAAAGTCGGTCGATGCGTAAGACGATCTCAGGAAATTATGTAAATTGGTGATGATATCTTGCAGTGAAACTTGGTTTGGTTTTGACAGTTTTGCCAACAGATATTTGGTCTGTTGGGGATATTGTTTGGCTGGTTTCTTAGACCGTGTAAATTTACTACATCCGAGCATTATACTGCATTCATTACTATAGGAGAGCTCTTCTCTGCGGTTAAAGTTTCACATACACATGATACATATGACGATTATACGAGATAATTGCAAATTTGGTCCCTGTTATTCGGGCTCAGAACCATTTTGATCCTTGTTTGCGACGTAACTAAAAGGTAATTTGATTTATGAATTTTAAACATTTTTTTTCTCCGATGTTACATTATCGTTACGAAGTAATGAGAAATGGCACGAAAATTCAAGAGGGATCAACATCGTTTCGATCTCAAACAACAGGAATGAATCCAAAAAAAATTTCCGGCCAAGACTGCCAAAGTAAAATTGAACAATAGTGACAAGGTTATGTCTCAAAATCCATATTGTATCAGGTTCAAATTCTACTTAGACTTGAACGTGAAATTATTTGTTCTTTATCATATACTAAAAAGGTAAAAAAAGAAAGAAAAAAATTGTAATTTGTTGATTCAAAGGCATCGCAACATGCGGGATTGGGTAGAAGAAGATGAATGTCCGAAAGCAGCAGTGTTATGAAACAAATCTGACAAGTAGTTTCCCAGATTGTCGGGTGAAAACCTCGCCAATACTTCGAAGTCGTTGCTTTCCTTGCTCAAAACTGTCATGTAACTGTCGTAGAATTCCCTGTAAGCCGGCACTAGTTTCCTCGCTATGGACACTTTGATCTCGTCTCGGAGCTTTGAGTCGGGGATGACCCACGAGCTTTGCTTTCGATATTCGTCTTCGAAGACGGAGTTGAATTGCCTGAAACACTTGCTGATCGTACCGGGCGACATTTCGGCCACCACGTTCTCCGCCGGAAGACATGAAAGTGCTTTGCTCCAAGCTACTGATTCATAGTTTGCTGCGTATAGTTTCACTTTGTTTTGGAGTTTGGATAGCCATTCTTCCCCTAAGATTAGTTTCAACGCCGTCGTGCTAGCTTTTTCGATCACATATTCGAGATTGTTTGCTAAGAAGAGATATGATAACCCCACGTCGTTGTAGAGCTCCGCTTTGCTGTCGAGCTTGCAGAGAAGGATGAGAATTATCCAGGCGAGGCGGCTGGCTACAGAGGAATTCGGAGCCGAGCTGTCGAAGTAAGATTCTGGGAATGGCGACCTCGTGGCCGATGATTTCTTGGTCCTCTGCCATAATTTCTGAGAGTGCCCCGCTGTTGTCCGCAAGTGACGAGACGTAATCCATAACCGAACATGTCATCGGATGAATCCCACCACCAGGTGTCGTGGTTTTCGACGAGTTCTTTTGAATCGATATAACATATTCGGAGAGAATTGTTTGAACAGAGTCTCGGAGTTTGTGCAGAGAGGAGAGAGCTTGTACTCTGATATCTGAGAGTGATTCGTAGGAGAAGACAGAGTCGATATCGGTCCAGAGCTCGGAGATGGTCTCATGCATGTTCATCAATGGGAAAATCTTTTCTGGTGATCGCTTGCTCTTAGCTACCATTTCAGGGAATTTAAACAATTTGCTAGAACCTTCAACTGTTATAAGGGAGATACAGGCTTGTTTGATCGTCTCTGAGGCAGAGAAAACATGATCACACAGAGATCTCTCCCCGCGGAAGAGGGATCTGACGGCAATCTTCGCAGCAAGTATCCATTTTTCGATTTGATGCTCGAGAGCCTCCGAACCCAGCCGGTTGATCACATGGGTAGACGGATGAGTCTTCACACCGAGACGGTAGAGTTCTTCGTCCAAGATTGATTTTCGGGTGATTTTGTATATTTTGAGACACTCTTTGCCGTAACCTGAGCTGATCATGGTTTCAGCAATCAGTTTTAGGTCCGACATAGCTCTTTCCACCTTCGACATGGGAGCATCATCGTCGTTGGATAGGTTGTTATACTCCTCTTCGTCTTCGGAGTTTCCAAACGACAAGGACCGAGATAGTCGTGATGATCCACTCGACACGGATTCTGGATTCAAGTACTCCCTGTTTGCGGATAGGATTTGAAAGAACTCCTTCTCTAGCCGCTTCATGGCGATCTTCATCAACTTGTTCCCTAGGACCAACTGATCCGAACTCGCATGTTCCGAGATCAATAAATGCATTACCCTGCGCAGGTCATTCACACATCTGACGAATTCCTTGGCCTCTTTCCTGTTTTCTTGGAAAATCGCGACAAATTTCTCCATAGAAGGGTTGGAAGGATCCCATTTTCGGATCATGGCCTCCGATTTCTTGATGTTTTCTCGCATAAACGATTTGGAGAACGTGGGCGACGGCGAAGATGGTGTTGATAGAGAAGGTTGATTTGCATTGTTGGTTCTGGAAAAAAGTAAGAGACTCCCCATTGTTCTTTGGGGAGTGGAGAGTGTTGTGATTTCTTGAATTGCCATTTGGTTTCTTGGTTTTTTTTTTCTCTCCTCTTTTTTTTTTTTTTGGTTTTAAAATATTTGATGTCTTTGTCACTTACAAACTGATGACTGGGGAGTTTAACTTAGTTTAGTTGTTCCTTTAAATCAAAGAAATTGCAAGCTATTCGATTTTGAGGTTTGACTTGAAAAATGGGGCCAAATCCATTGACCAATTCAAAATATTTAGAATACTTGTCCACTTTCATATACATACATAAATTAGTTTCACAGTTGACTTGAATAAAACCACCATGTCATGCACAAAAACGGGATAATAAAAACGGGGTATATCGTCGACGGCTTTTAGTTCTTCTGACATCAAAGTTTCAAACTTTGAATAAACTCTCGAGTTTGTTCTTTGATTTTTTTTTATTTAGAAATGGATACAGATTTAATTACATTTATATATATCCTTTTCAAAATAGCCAAATATTTTATTATATGATTTTTAATTAATTTGATTTTCTCCCCTAGATCAAATCAATCATTCATCCGATTTTCTTAAAATTTTCTTTCACTCCATTTTCCCACTATTCTTTCTTCAAAACTTCCAAAATAAAATGAAATATTGCCATGCAATTTCATTGACACCGAGTGGTAATTACGCGGTTTTCCTCGAGAGAACCATTGACTTTTTATCCAAATTTCATTTAGACAGTATTATATTTTTTTATGTGTACTTTCAATGTAATTACATCAAAGCTCACACAATATTTTGTAGGACACATGTTCAACTTTCTTAATTGTTATATCTATCTATATGCATATTAGGATCCATATTGGGATAGAGAATCTGTTATTTTATCATAATTGTAACTTAAATTTTTTAAATCTAATGACACGTATAATTATTACTCTAAAGCTCATGGACCTATCTTTTTTGGGTCCTGCAATCACTCTTTGGCTTCGAAACATAGGTATTGTAAGGTTCATGGGCCTACCTTTTTTGGGTCCTGCAATCACAGCCTACATGATAGCTCATGCGACACTTATTGATAGAACTCCTCACAATTGACTGTGGACTCCTATCATGAGGTCGAGTCCACAGCCAGGTGTGGGAAGTTCTGTCAAATGTCACATTAGTTATCATGATAGTTGTGATTGCATGACCCAAAAGAGGTAGGTCCATTAGCCTTATAGTTGCACCCTAACAACTACTATATCGGTAATTGTATTTCTTACTATCTATAAAAATCACAGGTCTCATGATAGTCCATACGACATTTACTCACAGAACTCCTCACACCTGGCTGTGGATTTGTGGAGACACGTACTCCACAACCAGGTGTGAGAAGTTATGTGAATAAGGTTGCACTATCATGAAGCTGTGATTGCAGAACCCAAAAGAGATAGGCTCATGGGCTTACAATTGCATCCTAACAACTACTATATCGGTAATTATATTTTTTACTAGTCCATAAAAATCAAACATGTGAAATTGATTCACGTTAATGTAAGTATAGCATTGACTTCTTATAGTAATTTTATATTATTCTTGTCCTTTTCAACAGCCCTACATCACTTCCACGAAAGTTTCTAGTTTTGTTTTTAATTTCGAAGTCGATAGTTTTTATTATGATTCACTGACTTGTTGTAAGATTTATTTGATAGATTCTATTAAAATATATTCAGATCAGGGGCGTATCAAGATTTTAAAATCAGACGACTTAAATTTAATTAATTAATATTTTCTGACCAGCAAGATGTAATATTTTTATTATCTTTAAAGTTATTTTATCAAAAAAATTAAAATATAATTTGATATTAGTGTGAATGACAATTGGTAATGGGATATTTTCATATATTCTAAAACATTATATTCACTAAATTATAATATAATATGATAATAGAATATTTTGGAGAGGAGTAAGTCTCTTGTGAGACGGTCTCACGAATCTTTATCTGTGAAACGAGAAACCCTACCGATATTCACAATAAAAAGTAATAATTTTAACATAAAAAGTAATATTTTTTTATGGATGACCCAGATAAGATATCTGTCTCACAAAATACGACCTGTGAAACCGTCTCACACAAGTTTTTGCTTTTTGAGAGAGAAAAATAGATGTGATTATTATAGAATTAACTGTAGCAACACTTCCGGTGAAAAAAAAAACATTTTACGTAAAGTTAATTGTTTTTTTTACCCTGAGTTTTTATAACATATCAGTGAAATATCTTTGATTTTTAAAAAATAAAATGTATTAGCCTATAAATATTTTTTATGGAGGTTTATGTCGTTTATATTTTAAAATTTTCACAAAAAGTTGGTGCAATTAGCTCGATTATTATATTATATTATTATATGGGAAAATAAATAAATTTATTTCGAAAAAATTAATGTTTTCGAGAAATTTTCGGGTGGGGATTCATACGATTAACGAAGTCAAATTATGACATACGCTGACTGGCCTATAACCAATAACAAAAGTCGAATCAAAATGAAGTCCGAAAACACATTAGTGTGGTAGGAAATTGTTTCTACCAACTTTTTCGTATTATATATTATTAATCTAATCATGATTAATATTTTATTTAATTATTTTGAATTTTAGGATCAAAGAGGAATAATTCATTGTTTCAAATTTTATAAATAAATTACATTTACGACAAGTAACTTAATTTGGTTTTTAAATTACCTTATTTATGTTCATATTTCCGGCGATAAATTTTGTATATTCGAGAAAAAGGGTGATGATTTGTCCATGTTTTCGATTTTTCGTTCTATGATACTTAGGTACGGTTAAAAATTGCATAATTTTTTCGATTTCAAATATATACATCTCTAGTATTTTTGGTATGTATTCAATCAATGGAGAAAAAATTTGTCTTGTGTTGTTTTGTTTTTTAAAAAATTAATGCAGAAGAAATTTTGATCATACCATTTATGAAACTGGCGTGCATGCATGCATTATATATCATAAAATTCAATTTGACTAATACTTAATTTCCTTTGAAAACCTAAACTACAACTTTAAGTTCACATTAATTCTTGAAATATCAATCTAAATTCTAGATAGACATATATATATATACACACACACATTACGTTAAAACTGTACTAATCCTAAAATTGTTTCAAGTCAAGCACGCTTAATTTTGAAATTCTTTTGTGATGAGCAGCAAACGAAAAGAAGATGTACTTTTTTTATATGAATAGTACCTATCAAATCTTTTAAGCATTCGTCAACTGCGCAGTTTCATAACTGTACATTTTTTGAATTCTTTTCCTTCCGATGTAAGATCACTCCACTCATGTTCTTTTCGTCTAGAAGCCTGACAGGAGACGCTCATTGTCCGTGCAATCTCATGGCAACGACGATCGCCCCATCCTCTTCAGCACCGTGCCTCACATTATATATTATAGTTAAAATCTTTAGCTGTGTGTCGGACTAACTCTACGATTTATTTTCTCCATAATTTTCAGGTAACGCATGTATGTTATGGACGCTAGGTCTATATATTATAATCGTTACTCGAATCTTTTCTCAAAAATCGTTATGTTTAACCACTAATATTTCTTCCACCATCTCCTAATTACAGGTGGACCGATTTATTTGTAAATATTTTTGTAACATGAAAAAAACTCTAAATATTGGGAATTTGAAAATTGCAGAATAATTTATGAGAAATTGTATAGTCAAAACCAAGAATCCTTCATTTTCGTGCACTATTTTCAGTCAGTCAGTCCGAGTAATTCATGACTGAAACTCCAATTGGTATACCGTGATCGAAGGTTACGCTAACCAACTTCCAACTTCCAAGAACTATCAGGAAAAAGGCCGATTGCCCTGTCGGTATATCCAAGCGACATAATCGGCTTGATTTTTCTTTTTTACATATGAGATCCATAAGATCGATCTTTGGATATATAGTGAAGGCAATATTCAACGACAAAAATTTGTGTGAGACGGTCTTACGGATCGTATTTTGTGAGACAGATCTCTTATTTGGGTCCTCCGTGAAAAAATATTACTTTTTATGCTAAGAGTATTACTTTTTATTGTGAATATCGGTAGGGTTGACCTGTCTCACAGATAAAGATTCGTGATACCTTCTCACAAGAGACATACTCATATTCAACGTAAGTTCGATTATTTTATTATATCGAACACATACTAGTGTGGATTTATTAAAGTTCATTTATATAAGTAATTTGAATTATTTAGATAATTTATTTTATATAAAATTAAATACGATGGTAAATGGCTATGATAATAATTACAACACTGATAGAAAAAGAACTTGGAAAATTACTTCGAATGATTAACAATTCTTCTAGAAACATAAATTCTTGAATCCAAGTGTGCCAGACCGACTTGGTAACAGACAGTGCAATCGAAACAAATTTTTTTACTAAAGAAATCATTATAATCTCCAAAAATGTCAAATAAATCTGCTAGTCTTCCTCCCAATTAACGTGGACAAAACGAAATGTATGCGATATTTGAAAGTTATTAGATTTATTTTATTTTTATGCTACTATGAATAGATTAATTTATTTTAGGAAAATAATAATAATAATAATAATAATAATAATAATAACAACCAATTAGATCAAAATTTGGATAAATCAACAGTTAATTAAAAGAATTTCAAATATATTGCATTTGGATGCGTATCAGGTTTTGATAGGAGAAAAGAATTATATATATTATAATTAGAAATTTGTATATTTGAAATGATATATAATTGGTTATCATTTCAAATCTTCCCAAAATAAAACAAAAATGCATTGAAGAAGGCTTTTAAGAGGGTGTTTGAGTTGGTGGAGCAGATAATTGTTTGATCAACGATCATGATTTCGATTCCTTTTACCAACATATTCTTAAGGCGACCTACCCAATGTGGTTTACGTGATTAACGTGATCTACATGTCATTGCTTTAGTTTCAGTGTATATTCAGTGCGTACTTTAGGGTCCTCATTTTTCTTCGATTCATTATTTTATGCTGTGGGAGTATAATTCACATATATCATAACAGTTCGATGTTATTCGGATTTTTGAGAATACAACTCGTATTCGTTAGAGTAATTCGTCCTCATTACGACGAGTCAAATAATGGATATCTTCAAATTTAGCTACCTCGCCGATTTAGAATGTTTTCAGCCGTAACTCGTAAGCTTTCCCGTAAAGAATTTTTTTGGTAAAATTGATTTTTCAATTGACTTCAACTCGATCACATCATTAGCAATGCCACTAAATTCAATATCGCTTCCATGTCAAATTATCTAAATTTAGCTACCCCCTCCCTACAAAATAAACTGACTGTGATTTCAAGGACGTAACCAAGATTTAAGAATAAATTGGACAAAAACTTAAATAATATTTTTTAGAAAGCAGAATATAATTTATTTATTTTTCAAATTTTTTACTACAATATAATACAATTATATAAGTGAAATTATACTATTTTTAAACTTTTCTGCACGAGGGTAAAAAAACTTAAATAGTATTTGTCAATGGTAAAAATATTTTTTTTTTATTTTCAAAAAATTTCGTACAAAAGAACAAAATCGTATAGGTAAAATTATATCATTGTTAAAATTACCTACATGGAAAAAATCTTAGTAGTCAAAATTAAATATTTTTACATTTTCAAAATTTCAAGGTAAAATTTTATATTTAATAAAATTTCTACTCGGCAAAAGCCCAGATTTGCCCACAATCATAGGAGCTGCGCCCCTTCATTCACGTAACAATTGAGTCCTAAGGAATGAATAAGAGATTGATTGGCTGATATTAATCATTCATATGCCAATCTGTCACCTTTATATGTCAATGCACCGAAGTCGACGGATAATCTTAGGAACAATATTGTTCAAATGAATTCCAAATCTGTAACTTTTGAATCTCTAAATTTATATATTATTATCTTTGTTTTATTTAGACACCTATTTGGTGCTAATGATATTTGAATCATCCAGACATTTAGCTCAAGTTTCGTTAAAATATTAGAGTTGTAATTCATTATATTATCAAAATATAATTAGTCATCATCTATATATAAAATATTATTTATCTTCTCATCAAATTATGCTACAGAATTATGAAAAATCACTGGACATTGCCTCTATTTTTTATTGACAGCAAACATAACAGTACACACCAACATAGATAGCCACACCAGGAGATAGATCCAAAGGGTTACTCATTAAGACACAGCAGCACAATTTTTAACCATTGACTTTGGATGCCCATCCTGCAACAACATGTTCCTTCGTAGGCTTTGTTTTCTGGAAGGACTCCAGAGAAAATAGCAGCTGTAAAATGAAAAGAGAGAAAAATAAATGGTCGCTTTCAGCTTTTTTCTAAGCATTTACAATCTTCCTGATCTAAACAAAATTTGCTCCTTCTTGCCACATATTCAAGGGAATTTATTCACAAATTCGAATAGAATGAAAACTATTCTAGATGATAAATGTCCTTCAGGAAAAGTGAATTTTGTTTATCCAATAACAAGAAAATAGTAAAACAAAAAAGAAGACAGCAGTTGAAGCTCATTTGTAGAAAGAAAATGATTTCATGCCAACAGCAACCAAGATCGAAGAAAGATCTAGCTAGAAGTTCAAAGCTGCTTGGTAACAAAATATGCTACAAGAAAACGTAGATGGAACACATGGAGGAAGTATATAAATGACCGGGCTGCAGTACCATCCATAATCTTTCAACAAAAAATGAATCCAAATATATGGCAGCATACTTCCACCTCATTTCCATCACGCAACTTCAGATTGAGAAAGGCAGAGAACCAAGTACTATGTCGAACGTTATTTAATTAAAACATGACATGCATCAATTTTAATTTAATTTTATGTTGCATAAAATATTAATTCAAAGTATTGGTATTTGGTGTGTTATTTGTCGTTTAATTTGAAGTTACATGAGCTTTTTAATTGTGCCAATGAATTCATAAATATTTTGGCATCTATAATCTCTCCACAATCCAGAGTCTCATCAAGGTTCTAAAATCGTTAGGCGCTAGTCATGCTCCAGACCAGCGCCTAAAGCCTAGGCCGCTTAAATGGAGACTAGGCGCCGCTAGACGGATTCCAATGTATCAAAAGACTTGTAATGGTTCTTAGAATAAATTTGAGCCCAAACCTTGTTAAAATCCAATTGACAACTGGTTCATTCCTCCTGCTTCTTCTGCTTAAGACGGGTCGGTATAATAGGTAATGCAAGAGAAATCAAAATAAACAAACCAACAAATCGCGGTTTTAACTGAGCATTTGGGCTTTCAATCCCAAAAAAGTAAAAGTAGAGACCTACTATTTCTTATGTCATGTTCTGGTTTAATTGAGCTTTCAAAAATTAAAAGCCAAAAAAAATTTCCCAAGAAAAAATAAACGCCTAGGACCACCTAGGGCCGTCTAGAACCTTTTTGGTGCAGTCGGACGGCGCCTAGCCCGAGTTTCAGAACACTGAGTCTTATAGAATATTTTAAATTTCATAAATTCAAAAGTCTGAATAAAACTTTTGACACACTCCATTTCACGTGCAAAGCATCCAATATATCTTATATATCTGACTGTCAACCCAGAAAATGTCGAAACCATAAAAGTAAAGCATAAATACAGAGGAAACAGAAGAAGTATGATTTTAAGTTGCTCAATACTATACCTTCATGTAGTTGTGCACGTGAGAAAAGCTTTCGGGGATAGCCCAGCCTTTATAGTGGCCAAGAGCCACATCAAGATGGTAAAGCTTTGGTGCCAAACTCAAATCAACAGCACAAATTTTTTCTCCATTGACAAAAGGTCCCTGATCACACACAAAAAAAAGGATCTTAGTTTCATCGATAACAAATGCACAATCTTACTACTCATTTTTATTTGTCTCCAGCATAAATACATCTCTAACACATTCAACACCTTAGTTTTCAGATGTTCATCCAAAGCTTTCAATTCATCAAGCAGTGCTTGCTCAGAACCATCAGCAGGATCCTTGCTTGTTAAGAACTTGACAAAAGAAGGAAATATTTTGGAACCCCTATAATAAGAAGTTTGAAATGCACAAATAAGTAATAAAAACACATGCACAGAAAACCCCACGGTTCTTAATGGCACAAAGCACACTAACATACAATATCCTAGGATATAAAATTAATGGATAAAACTATGTCAAGTAATATCTAACACACACTTTAAAAACAGCGACCAACAATAAATCATACAGTCATTCATTTACATTATGAACGACTTATACTTTTAAACATGGATTCACAATCAGAGCAATGAAGGGCGCAATTGAAGCACTTCTCGTGTGATTAAGAAATTTTTTTGAACGCTGTTCATCATTTTTTTAAGAACTCTTTTAAAGTAAACCTGTCCATTTTTTTTCTTTAGCTGATGTTTCCAACTAATGTTTTCCAGCGTTTGATCAGATTTAAATTTAAATAATTTATTCTTTATAGTTTCTTTTTTACCTCTCTGAGAAAAGACATGGTTAAACTAACTGGCGCTGTGAGTTTTAGGGGGCAGCAGATTTTCATTTTGGAGCTCCTCACCTGGTGGTTAAAAAAATGCAATAAAGATGATGATGGAGAGGCAATAAGAAAGAGGATCAAGGATGTGAAATTCATTGATTGCTGCCCAATTGTTGGACCCAGAGACATTCGGTTGAATTTTTTGGGAAGGTTGCAGATGGGATTGGAGAAGTTATCTCAGGTTTTTCCCCGAAATATAGTTGATCAGATTCTTCAAGTGCACTTTCTGTCTTGAAGGACAAACTAGAGTTGAACTATAGTTTTGATGGGGCTTTTAGCACAAAATCTGCTTGGAAAAAGGTTAGACAGAGAGCTGAGGTCCATGTTATCTTTACTCCTCGCTGACCGAGCCTTTTATCTTTTATTGGAGATTTCTTCAGAGGAAGCTTCCTTTCAACTTGCTTCTCATTTTCAGTGCTGACAAAGTGAGAGAAACCCTGGATCACCTAATTTTCCGGGGAGACCTCGCCAGACAGGTATGGGGATTTCTTTGCTTGTCTTTTTGAGGTCCTAATTACCAAATGTCCATAGCTTCTGAGGTATGGGACGAGCGAAATTGCAACTTGTAAGGGGAAATCTAAGGAGATCATTCCTTTCTGCTCCTTTAATTCTTGTTGGTTGGTTGGAATGACTCTAAGCATAGAACAATCATTCATTTCAATGGATGATTAGAAAGGAGAGAATGGTTTCATACACTGAGGAAACATCACCAGGAGGAGAGAGACTAGGGCTGGGGTATTTCTCTTCGATAATGCCAACAATCACATCTGAATCGCCAATCCATTTGTCATCAATTTTGACCGCTGGCACCTTTCCTTCTGGGTTGACTTCCAAGAACCTGAAATCCCATAATAAACAAGCATTTCCAGCAACCGAAAAACATTAACAACAAAACCCATATTTTCGAGGAAACAAAGTCACAAACACAAAAATTACACAGGGAACTGATGATAAATCATGCAAGTAGCAACAAATCAACAACCAACTATCAGTACCACTGAGGCTTTTCGCTGACGTTGATTAAATGCGTGTTGTAAGGAATTTTCTTCTCTTCCAGAGTCAGGAGGACCCTATGGGTGAACGGACCTAAAAAATGTTGAAATCAAAATACAAAATGAAGGGAGCTAAATCAACCACAATGCGATGCTTAAGAGGAGAGAGAGAGATTTATAAATACAATCTCCGAGAGTATCGGGAGATCCGACAGCCGCCTTGGCGCAAAGCTCGATAGCCATGGACGGATTTTGAGTGTCTGCTGTTCGGTCGGAGGAGGAGAGTGGCGGAGTATGAAGAATACGCAGCTGAAGACGCTCGATCAATCTAGAACTTCTGCGACCGATCAAATTAAAATTTCAATTTATAGTTCTGAAATACGTGTTATCGACATTAATAATTTTTGTATATATAATAAATGTATGTTTGCAAATTATTTGATACGATCAAAAATAATATTTAAAATGTGTGTATTGAATATTTGAACGTTGAATATTTGAATGTTGAAAATAATAGTTGTAAATATTGAAAATTAGCGTATGATGATGTAGGTAATGATGTATTTTATTTTTGGATTATTTGTAAAGAAATTCTATAAATAGCCTCACCATTTGTGAAGAAATACACAATTGAGTAGAGAAAAAAATATTATAAAGTGTGTTGTTTGGTAAATTTTGAGAGTTTGAGATTTTTACTTTTTACCATAAATTTTTACTTTTTCACAACACGTTATCAGCACGAAACTCTAAAGGTCTTCCATATTTTTCCAAGCTCCTAAAACAAAAGAAAAAGGTAACAAAAGTAATAATATTTATTTTACTGTTTATTTATTGTGTATATATTTAATATATAATATAATGTTATTATATAATAAAATAAATTTTTCAAAAACTTGTTATAAATCCTGGGAGGATGTTAAGACGACATCCCACACTCCCGGTAAGGGATACAACAAGTATAAAAGCCTATAAAGTTTTTAAACAAAATAACTTATGACACCTCATTATAATAATATGATATGATATACATAATTATTTAAACATGACTAATATTATATACATCATATTATTATCATAAAATTATACAAATACATACATTTATTTTTTTGTACACCAACGGTCATAAACGGTAACAAAACGACTAGTTTTTACCCTATAAATATGATTTCACAAACACATTCAATCACTTCAACTTTCTCTTCTTCTCTAACAATTATTCTTCACCAAATTTTCGAAGAAAAAAGATGGCTTTCTCAAGGCTATTTTTAATTATTTTGGTTATCATACTCACGAATCTTGTATTTATCGGAGAATATCCTCCTCGTGTGTTTACTTTATTTTTACGAATGCTTGTATTGTTGTTTATCAATTACTTTGTATTGCAATATTCATTAACTAATAAAATGCATCGTAATTTTTTTAGTACCACCATGTCAAATTTGACAAAGCTCGAATTTGTTGCGCTCGACATCACGGGAAAAAATTATATGACATGGACTCTCGATGTAGAAATGCATCTTGAGTCATTGGATCTAAGTGAGATCATTAAAGAAAATGGTATATCTTCATCACAAGAAAAAGCAAAAGCTATAATATTTTTGCGTCGACATCTCGATGAAGGTTTAAAATGTGAATATCTCATCAAAAAAGATCCATTGGCTCTGTGGAAAGGATTAAAAGAAAGATTTGAACATATAAGGGAAGTTATACTTCCAACCGCCCGCGATGAATGTAATATGTTAAGATTCCAAGATTTTAAGAAAGTTAGTGATTATAATTCAGCGATGTATCGAATAATCTCGCAGCTAAAATTTTGTGGACATGAGGTTACAGAATCGAAAATGCTTGAAAAAACATTTTACACGTTTCACGCATCAAATATAACTTTACAGCAACAATATAGAGTGCGTGGATTTGCGAGATATTCTGAACTCATCGCCTGTCTTCTTGTGGCGGAAAAGAACAACGAGCTGCTAATGAGAAATCATCAGTCCCGACCCACTGGATCAACAGCATTTCCAGAAGTAAATGCTGTAAGTAAAAATGAATTTAAACCTGGAAACCAAAATCAAATTCAAAGACAAGGTTTTGGTCGAGGTCGAGGTCGAGGTCGTGGACGTGGAATTGGTCGTGGTCGTGGTCGTGGTCGAGGCCGTGGTTTTGAAAACAATAGAGATAGTTATTTTTATAACTCATCTCAAAAGGGCGTCACGAACCACCCACAGAAAAGGCATCATGAGAACATGAGTGTTAATGAAAATCACTCGAAAAGATTTGAAAGTTCTTGTTTCAGATGCGGCACTCCAGGACATTGGTCCCGTATTTGTCGAGCCCCCGAGCACCTTTGCAAGCTCTATAAAGAATCTATAAAGGGAAAGAAAAAGAAACCAACTTCACTGAACGCAGTGACCGTTTGAGTGATTCAACTCATTTTGATGCTGCTGATTTTCTGAATGATTTCTCTGAAAATGATCAATATGTTAGTGGGATAGAAATGAAAAATATTGATGCTGCAGATTTTCTCAATGATTTCTCTGAAAATGAACAATATAGTGGTAGAATACAAATGTACAATAATTTATTTTTCATGTATTCATATAATAATGTCTTATTGTATAATTATGATATGAGTTATATTTAAATATGTATTGCCAGTAATTTATTTCATTGCATATTTTTTTTGAAGTTCAAATATGGAAAATGCTATGAGCAAAGCTGAAGTTTGCATACCCGATAGTGGTACAACGCACACTATCCTCCGAGATAAAAGATATTTCTTGGAACTAAAACCAACAAAAACAGCGGTGAATACAATATCAGGTCATGTAGACTTGATTAAAGGATGTGGTAAAGCACAATTTTTGTTATCTAATGGTACAAAATTTTTTATCAATGATGCTTTATATTCACCACAATCGAAAAGAAATCTGTTGAGATTTAATGATATATATTCTCATGGGTATGATACTCAAACAATGAATGAATGGAATGAGAAATATATGTGTCTTACTACATATAAATCAGGAAAGAAATATGTAGTTGAAAAACTACCAATGCTACCTACGGGATTGCATTATACATATATAAGTCCAATTGAATCAAACATGGTAGTTGATAATTCTTCAATACTGATCAATTGACATGATCGATTAGGGGACATCCTGGTTCAACAATGATGCGAAGAATTATAGAAAATACACATGGTCATCCGTTGAAAAACCAGAAGATCTTTCAGAATAATAAGTTTCAATGTAAAGCATGTTCTCTTGGAAAACTTATTATAAGATCATCACCAGCCAAAATCCAAACTGAATCATCAATGTTTCTTGAACGTATTCAGGGTGATATTTGTGGACCAATCCATTCACCACGTGGACTATTCAGATACTTTATGGTATTGATTGATGCCTCCAGCAGATGGTCACATATATGTTTATTGTCAACTCGAAATGTTGCATTTGCAAGATTACTTGCTCAAATAATAAGATTGAGGAATCAATTTCTCGATTATACAATCAAGAAAATTAGACTTGATAATGATGGTGAATTTACTTCCCAGACTTTCAATGATTATTGTATGTCTATGGGAATCATTGTTGAGCATCCTATTGCTCATGTACATACACAGAATGCATTGGTTGAATCATTGATTAATCGTCTGCAAATGATTGCTAGACCAATGATTATGAAAACAAAGCTCCCTATTCTATATGGGGACATGCAATTTTACATGCTGCTTCATTAATTCGCATCAGACCAAGTGCATATCACAAATACTCCCCATTGCAGCTTGCATTTGGTAAAGAACCAGACATTTCTCATCTGAGAATTTTTGGATGTATGGTGTATGTGCCTATTGCACCACCGCAACGAAAGAAAATGGGACCTCAAAGAAAGGTTGGAATTTATATCGGTTATGATAGTCCATCAATCATTCGATATCTTGAACTTCAGACAGGCGACGTGTTCACAACACGTTTTGCTGATTGTCATTTTAATGAGGAAATCTTCCCAATGTTAGGGGGAGAACAGAAACATACTGAAAAGGAAATTACATGGTATGTATTATCATTGTTACATCTGGATCCAAGAACAAAACAATGTGAAAAAGATGTACAGCAAATTGTGCACTTGCAAAGAATAGCAAATCAAATACCAGATGCATTTGCAGACACAAAAGGGGTAACTAAATCATATATACATGCTGCAAATGTCCCTGCTCGAATTGAAATTCCGAAGAAACAAATTGAAGATACTCATGATGTCATTAAACGCCTGAAGCGTGGAAGGCCAGTTGGTTCCAAGGATAAAAATCCTCGAAAAAGAAAATTCATAGATAAACACGATGATCACAAAAGAGAAAATGATGTTTCTGAAGAAACACATGATAATCACAAAATAGAGAATGATGTTCCTGAAGAAACACATGATGATGAAAATGTTCTGTCAGAAACACAAACTAACAAGAATCGTGAAATATCTATCAATTACATTAATACTGGAAAAATATGGAACCGAAAAGATATAAAAGAAATTGATGATATATTTTCTTATAATATGGCAATCGACATCATAAATGATAATGAAGATCATGAACCAAAATCTTTTGGTGAGTGTAAAAATCGGCATGATTGGATAAAATGGAAAGAAGCCATCCAGGTTGAATTGAATTCGCTAAATAAACGTAATGTTTTTGGACATATAGTCCTTACACCTGAAGGTGTAAAACCTGTTGGATATAAATGGGTTTTTATTCGAAAACGAAATGAGAAAAATGAAATAGTAAGATATAAAGCTCGACTTGTTGCACAAGATTTTTGTCAAATGCCTGGAATTGATTATGAAGAAACGTATTCTCCCGTGATGGATGCAATTACGTTTCGGTATTTGATTAGCTTGGCGGTATCTGAAAATTTAGAATTGCTTCTTATGGATGTTGTTACAGCTTACTTATATGGATCACTTGATAGTAATATATATATGAAAATCCCTGAAGGATTTAAGATGTCTGAAGCACAAAGTTCAAAACCCAGAGAATGTTATTCTGTGAAATTACAAAGATCATTATATGGGTTAAAACAATCCGGTCGAATGTGGTATAATCGGCTAAGTGATCACTTGATGAAAAAGGGATATGTAAATATTCAATATGCCATTGTGTTTTTATTAAGAAAACAACATCCGGATGCGTAATTATTGATGTATATGTTGATGATTTAAACATCATTGGAACGAATAAGGAAATTCAAGAAGTTGTGTCATACCTGAAGGAAGAATTTGAAATGAAGGATCTTGGAAAAACCAAGTATTGTCTGGGTTTACAAATTGAACAAAAAGAATGTGGAATATTTGTTCACCAGACAAATTATACAGAAAAGATCCTTAAACGTTTTAATATGGATAAATCAAATCCTTTAAGTACTCCAATGATTGTTAGATCATTAAACATAGAAAAGGATCCATTCCGTCCATGTGAAGATGATGAAGATATTCTTAGTCCAGAAGTACCATATCTAAGCGTTATTGGTGCCCTTATGTATATTACAAATTGTACAAGACCTGATATATCTTTTGCCGTAAATTTATTGGCAAGATTTAGCACATATCCAACAAAGAGACACTGGAACGGAATTAAACATATATTCCGTTATCTACGAGGAACAACAGACTTGGAACTTTTGTATTCAAAAGATGCTAATCCAAGTATAATTGGTTATGCTGATGCTGGATACTTATCTGATCCATACAATGCACGTTCTCAAACTGGATATGTATTTACTCGTGGAGGCACTGCAATTTCTTGGCGTTCACAGAAACAAACGCTCGTAACAACTTCATCAAATCATGCCGAGATTATTGCACTACATGAAGCAAGCCGTGAATGTGTGTGGATTAAAATCAATGACCCAACATATCCAAATCTCATGCGGATTATCATTTGACGAGAAACCTGTGATACTATATGAAGATAATGCTGCATGTGTTGCTCAAATGAAATAAGGATACATAAAAAGCGACAGAACTAAACATATTCCTCCTAAGTTCTTCGCATTCACCAAGGAGCTTGAGAATAATAAATGTATTGATGTTCGTCACATTCAATCAAGTGAAATCTCATCAGATCTCTTCACGAAAGGCACTTCTTACGACGATATTTAGAAAGCACATATATAATATTGAGATGCGCAATCTACGAAATTTGTGAAGAATTGTTCGTGTCAACATGATGGGGAGTTTACGTGACTGCACTCTTTTTCCCTTACTATGGTTTTTATCCCAACGAGTTTTTCCTAGTAAGGTTTTTAATGAGGCAGTATAAAAACACGTAATGAAGACAATCATTATGATCATCATCACAAAGGGGAGTGTTGAAAAATAATATTTAAAATGTGTGTATTGAATATTTGAATGTTGAAAATAAGAGTTGTAAATATTGAAAATTAGTGTGTGATGATGTAGGTAATGATGTATTTTATTTTTGGATTATTTGTAAAGAAATTCTATAAAAAGCCTCACCATTTGTGAAAAAATACACAATTGAGTAGAGAGAAAAATATTATAAAGTGTGTTGTTTGGTAAATTTTGAGAGTTTGAGATTTTTACTTTTTACCATAAATTTTTATTTTTTCACAACATGATAAACTATTTTTCGAGATAATAGTCGAAATATATTTATTTAATATATGTTATATTATATTTATAAAATTTTAAAACTCGCTAATTACTTACAAATTGTGGAATAAAATAATTTCAAGTAAACTTCAGCTAAAAAAAGAAGTTAAATGTATCAACTTGGCTAGAATTCGATATTTTTTAACAGTAATCGAACGTTTTTCGATTTGGTTGGATATATTTACACCATGATCATGCTATGACATCCACCACCGAATAGACCCAAAACTTAGCAGCATAATCGTCATGTTTACTGCATTCTCTACGCTGCCCCTGATGCAGCAAGGCAGCTCCCATTTGGGTCATTCCGGCCGCTTGTCGACACATACAACATCTTACGATCCCGCAACATTCTCACCGTGCATCAACTTGAAATCATAAATTTTCTTGGTAAAGAAGAGGATGAAACCATGGAACAGGGAATACCAACCAAATGACTTTAACAAAAGCAAGTATCCATTTTCCAATCAATATTTATTTGACAAGTTATATGCATCAGCAGTACTGAAATGATTTCGTTGCATATTACACTAATTTCTATCCACAAATGAACTTTGAAAATTAAAAAAATGTCATGATCTCATGGACATTAACACATAAAATAATGAACGTCATCATCTATATAAAAAAAATTATATATTTTTGCAACGTTTTTGGACACTTGCATCATTACAGCTACAAGGGTAAAAAAATGAAGAACTAATCTATGGGATGCTTGTCGACCTGACGAGAGGTATAATGAGCAGATAGCAAAAGCAGAGATAGGAATGCACTGGCTGCAAATATAGCATCAAACCATCGATGGTAGAAATCGAATTGAATGTCGCCACCCAATACATCTGTTATGATCAGCCTGCAATCAGATCAGCATCATAAAGGCAATGGATTAAAGCCAATTTTATGCCCAGGGTGTGGCATACATTTACAAACGAAACACTAGCCTATCCTTGGATATCTGGGAATAAAACAAACGAAACATAACTTTCAACATCAATAGAAATATTTTTTATCCAACAAAATACTCAATCTCGAAAGCGACTAGTAGCGGTCAAGCTCCAGATATCAAACGTAGTTATTCAAATATGCGACCAAGATTTGATGTCTTTCAGTCTCCGGAGATTTAAGGATTATATAATTCAGATGGTAGGCCACATAATTGCTCCCTTGTGGCATGATGTGACCAACTATCGTACAATGAACTTAGCCGAGAAAAGTAGTATCTTACAACTCTAAGATGTTATGTATTGAACACGAAGAAAAATTCAGTGCAAAGAAACAGTAAAGAGCTAAACTAATAACATCCACAAGAAAAATAAAATGTATCCTCTGCTAGTAAAGTATTTGCTTGCATTCCTCTCAGGAAGCTGAACACTGACACATTGGAAATATCAGCTAACGAAATATCCATATTAGTTGAGGTAATCACAAAGCTGCAATCTACAAGTCAAATGTGGAACTATCTTATCAACACTGAGACCAGCAACAACATTACTCCTAATCAGTTCAAGAAAATTCTGGAACTTAGGCGGCACAAAATCAAATGTTCCCCCAAAATCTAGGTAAATGTTTTTACATGTGACAACGGACAGGGTAAGAAAGAGAGTATGTTCAAAACAGAGATCTCATTGATGTCATGTTATATAAGTTCTTTCATAAATAATTCTGACATCAAAATGCTATTGTGAAAAAGAAGAATGAACATCCCCAAAAGAGGAAATGAAGGGATTAAAATAGACATAGATTGATTGCAATAGCTTCTATTGTTCAAATAAAAAAGAGAAACAAAACAGCAATAGGTAGATCTTTAGAAATACCATAACATTCTACAGAAACGTTATTCATAATTAGCACCAAAACACAAGAGCTTGCAACAGCAGACTCACATTCAATAATGAAAAGGATCTATCACAATAAGAAAATCTCACCTATACTCTGTTGCCAGGCTTTTTCTGATCAACAATATGGAAGAAACAAAGTACATTCCCATTATCTCAGAGAGGAAAAGGACAACATTGCTTGAAGATCCACTCCCAACTCTGGAAACTGCAAAAAAGAACTGTACAAAAGCCAGGAACTTAGATGGTATACGATAGAAATACCATGGTAATAAACAAAACAGATTCAATGTGATTAGATCTAAATTAAAGGATTAATGAATTACAATATAAAAATTTAACTTATTGTATTGCGTTATACACACAACTGCCTGCTATGAACTTCCTTGTAAAGATAACACTCACGTTCCAAATTTACACAGGCAATCAAGATACGATGTTAAGAAAAAAAATTAAGGCACATTTCTTAAAGTTCATAATATTAAAAAGTGAACTGTAAGTGCGAATCCAATCACAGGTGCAACAAAAATTTGATGAAAAGTATTACAAACTCGCCTTCATCAGGTTTGACTAAGAATCCCCGTACAGATATTACTATCAGCATCCCGATAAATAAGAGGGATATGTACTGCATAACAGAAGACAAAACATGCCATACATGAGTAGTGATAATGTATCATTATACTGGAAAATAGAATATCATGCCATTCATTTGTAAAATGGGATGTGGTTTCTCTTGATTAATTTAAGTGGTTATTCATGCTAACGAGTCACTGAATTAATATACAGTATTCTCCACTCCAAGTTCATGCTATTAATTTGTGTCAACCATTTGAGGACAATTACCCTACAAATGCTGCAAAATCTTGTCCTATGCCTCAAAAAAAGTTTTCCTCCTTCAAGCATGCTTCACTTAAACGCACACACAGATACATAAATTGTAAAGTGGACCAGTATTTATAAAAGAGGGGTATAACATTGAGATTTTGAAGTTCAACAACCCCAACACATTAGAAAGATTATAAAAACCCCACTGGATACTATAAGCAAGTAGCAACAAAGATATACATGCATAATAAAGCTGTTGAAGTGATGCAAGGACAACACTGACCTGAGATACCAAAGTCACATTAATGCCTATGTCAAAGAACTGCAGGAAGATGCTGATTGTCTTTGTCACAGGATCAACAGAACCAGTCTGTGAACACAGATATGTTTTTAATGCTTTGAAATTTGTACAAACATGGAAATCATATGACAAAATGGAACAATTAAGATGTGAAGTATGGAAATTGGAAAGACAATCAAAGCATTACCTCCTTGAATATAACACTTTGTAGAGACTGCATAATGAAACAAACATATATAAATAAAAAATCAGTTAACCCAAATTACAATACCATATCTTTGCAGATCTTAAACATAGAAAGTTTGTGTCAACTACTGATAAGTGTATCAAAAACCCTAAATCATGTTTATAATTTGAAACAAAATTTGAACATAAAATACAATGAAACAAGAAAGGCTGTCATTCTACACCAATGAGGAATGCTCACCTTTATCATTTTATATACACAATATACCGAGCATGCATAGCCCAAAAAATTCTGCAGGTGCCCCTTCCAGGTTCGAGAATATGCAGCAGCTTCCTGGAAATATGCAGAAATACTTAAAAAAAAAGTAACATTTTCCATACGATGTAAAAGTTAACAAACTATTGCAGTTTGATTCTTAAAGAAAAGACCAAAATCATTCAGTACACCTTAGCTTGGCGTAGCTCATAGATTTCCAAAAAAAGTTGTTTTGAAAGCTCCTCCAGAGCTTGTACCTCCTCTTGCATCCCTTTGATATCTTTGTACAAAATGAAATCAAGAACAATAAAGTAACAGAAAAACAAAAAAATAACAAGTTGCTAAAACCAACTCTCGGAGACCTCCCAAAAGAGGTCGAGCATGACAAAGAGTTGGTAATAATTAGATGGAATGATAAATGCATAAAGCAAACCTCACGAAAAAACCAGGTAAATTTTCATGTGTGGATTTCTTGTCCGCTTCTTGTAATTAATAGTTTTTAAATTATCTAATATAATATCGTTTACTATTAAAAAAAAAAGGCCAGTGGAAAGAATATTGCGCTACATCTTGGTTTTAAAAACTATGTTGGCGGTATATGAAGTGGCTATAACACATTCTGATTTATACATCAAACAAAAACTGACCTTGCTCCTTTTGATCATCCTGAACAGACCGAACAACAGTTCCAACTAATCGCTTTAGGAAGGATCTATTCTTCGATTTCTGTCACATTAAATTTACAATGAGTAAATGTTCAAATCTGTGAAAAGAAAGAAGCAGATGTTATTCACAATGACACAGTACATATCATTAACATATCCTGTTTACTATCATATAGCCTCAAATAATAATAAAATACAAATAGACAACAAATCATTCATAAAGTAAAAATCAAAAGTGTCCACGATAAAACAGCAAAAGAAATTAGGCCAAAAGCACTAACCCCCCTTGAACAATTGTTTCATACTAATAGCACTAACCCCCCTTGAACAATTGTTTCATACTAATATTCCACTCCAAGATCAGTCATGTTATAAAATTGCTGAGAAGACAAGTCTATAACAGACAATCATACCATGACACAATCAACATCAAGGCAACAAAAACTCAAGTTTTTTCAAAATGGCACAAAATGGTAGGCATTGCTATTGTAGCACCAAACATCCAATGACATCAGGCTGCTAATCCACTAAACCTCCTATTATTTAATGTCAAATCATGAAAAAAAGGAGCATGAAATATGATACAGTTAGTATCCAATATTGGTAATGATTACTATTGTTTTCTAATGCTAATTGCCTAGGCCGGTAAAACCATATTTTCCCATATTCATTTCTTGAAGTTCATTTCCAATGTGCGGACTCAGTATAATATGTTGTGGTTGAATAATAATCAGAGGGTACTTTATGTTGTAGCACATTACAAAGAAGGTATGCTTGCCTTGCGTCTGTGCAGATATGTTAGACATATTATTTGATACATCAAGCTAGATAAAGGGGGCCTAAGGAAACATATGATAGTTCAACAAGGTAACATTGATCGGCAGAGAGTTCAATTTAGTGTTATTTCCTCAAATTCTTTACAGCCCTTTCATGAACTAATTCCCATCATATCAAAGTACAACATTTAAAATGGAAAGAAAGCCAATTCACCCATAAATCGACTAAATCATTTTTATGCATCTCCAATTGAGCAGATAATATTAAATTAGTAAAAGACAAACTTAATAAATATGTATCAAGGCGAATGAACCTCTTCTGACCCTTGTAGACGCTCCATTTCCATTTGACAGAGAATAATCTTCTTTTTCTTTGCAATGCAGGTCTCAATTGACTGCATCAGCTGCCTTTCTAGCGCCTTGATATCTGCTTCCTCAATTTCTCTTCAAATTAAGGGGGAAAATTATAAAACCAGGAGTCCAGGAGAGTTACTAAATGGTGATTTTAAGGATAAACTGCAGGTTGCCTTTAACTCACGTGAATGCTAACTTTCAGAGGAGAAGAACTAGATAGCTAAATCATGTATATATGTGTGTGTAAGTATAAACCTAAAGCATACCAGACTCAATAAAATTGCACTCATTACGCATAATTTGACAAGAAAACAGTATTTAATAATTTTATTGAAAATATGTGATATTCTATAGAACTGACTAAATCTAAAAGAGTGTGCACTAAGAAGCAGTGAATTTAAAAACTATAGTTAAGAGATGAAATTATATTCCACGTGAACCCGCATCCTTGCCAACTTATGGTTACTATCCAAAAGGCAATAAATTAAAGGATATTAAGTTTTTCTAATCATTCAATCAATTTGAACTATGCACACGTCATTCTTCTTACCGAATAAAGAGGGAAAGATAACTGTAAGGCAAATTCACTGCCCCAAAACCAGATAGCACAGCCATGACAGTCACGCCAATGACACCAATTCTGCTTACCAGCTGAGGCATGGTGAAAAATCCTGAGAAGAATATACATTAGATAAATACAGCTAAGAAGGAGAATACTTCAAGTAAATAATATCCAAGAGAGAATTGGAGGAAGAAGGTTAAACAGATTTCGATAAGAATTAGCAAGCAAGGTTGCAATTGCTCCTTGAGCTAGTTTTAGAGATACAAAACAAGTGTAAACACGCAGAGACATATTCTCCAAGGTGCCTTTAAGAAATATTTTAACCTCTTGGCGACATTTACAATTAATTGCAAACCTTTGTCTGGAGAAGGCATTGGAAAATGAATGCCCATGCGCCAAAAACCATAAAGAAAAGCAAACAAAAAAAGAACAGCACCAAGCGCAGCACGCTCCTTTCTAACACCTGAAGCACAGAGTTGAAATTAAATTAATACTACTCCCAAAAAAAATTTAAAATTATTAAATAAAAAACAAATACGAACATATACGGATTAGAGTACATGAAATTGCTATAATTTTCCCTCGAAGCTTTATTTTAAAGCCAACCACAAAGACCTACTCGCATACAAAATAGTGAAAACTAGCCGCATATCAGCCTAGGCAAGCATAATTTCCCATCTCCACTAGACAGATAAAAGAGTAAAAATTAATAATTTACGCTACTGAAGTAGAGATGAGGGTGGAGACCTTACCACTTTTACAGAGCATTATATAACAATGGTAATACGGCAACATGAAGACAAGCAACAATATCAGGCAAAACAAATCCACCTTCCAATTCAACCATCTCGCCCTACAGTCAACATCACGTGAAACAAAAAAGGGGGGGAGGTAAATAAACGAAACAATGCAAGGTTAAAATCAATCACACTGCCCTAAGATGGATTGGTTACTCACTGTTTGGACAGAACAGGAATGATCTCGAAGAGAACGAGCTGAAATAGATTGCAAGAGAAGGCGAAGACGACGCTGAATATGATCTGAACCAACACCCGCTTCTCTTCGTACTCCTTGTAAAGCCGCTGATTCAAGAACCACAGCCCGCCCCAACCCAGCAGGACCAGCGACCCCACCGCCACCACTCCTTCGTACGCCGCTGTTATCCATCCCATCACACTATCCACTAATCGATCCTATTTTGCTGTAGACTTTCACCAATAATTTCGATCTAGACTTCTTTCTATTCCATTCTTCGATTCACCCCTTTCGCCCTACTTCCACCTCCTCCTCCGGCAACTCCGCCGCCGCACTGAAACCTGTTGAAGAAGAAATCAATACTTCCACGGTTAAGCAATACGTTCTGCGTGGAACCTGCCAACTGTTCTAATCTAACGATCTGAGAGGTTTTATGATTAATATATTCTCGCAGTTGTAAAATCAATAATCATATAATAAAATCATAAATTATAATGGCGTATTTATTATGCAACCAAAAAAAGGAGCTACATGTGATCTTTGGAGGTAAAAATATAATCTTCTAAGGTCCGATTACGTTACAAAAAATTTGTGTGAGAAGGTCTCACGAGTCATATTTTGTAAGACAAATATTTTATTTGGGTTATCAATGAAATAATATTACTTTTTATGCTAAGAGTATTATTTTTTATTGTGAATATCGGTAGGATTGACCCGTCTCACAGATAAATATTCTTGAGACCGTCTCACAAAAAACCTGCTCAACTTTTAAATTGGTAGAGTTGGTGAGCACGAGTCAATTAATAAGTTCGATTATCCTAACTCTCATCTTTGGGCTTGTGAAGTGTCATCTACCTTATGAATGTTCAAGAATTTAATGTACATCATAACGGTTTTCTCAGTAAATATAATTTTTAATTTTAATGTAATTTAATATAAATAACAAATTAAATTATATAATTGAATTATTTAATTAATAAAATTATATTTCCCTGATTTTTATTTTTTTAATAAAATTTAAACATTCACAAAATTAAACAATATCAATATTTAATTACTAATTGACTCGCACTGCAATAATAAATTTAGTTTCAACCTTTTTCGTTTGTGCGAAATTTCTTGTTATTATTTTTTCTAAGTTGTATTATTTATGTCCTATTCTCGTAAAAGAAATATTAGTCCTATTTTATGGGAGTCTAATGTTACATTAATATTTCTGATATCACGTCAATGTTTTCTGATAAAACTCATACTTTAGCAATTCGACAAAACATGACTAAAAACTAACAAAAAAACAGCTAGAATACTAAAATTCAACTTTTACAAAGTATATAACCAAATAGAACACACAAATTTTACAATTTTTCTCTTTATTTTAGAGTAGGTCTATTATGTGATGATTTCACGAATTTTTATCTGTGAGATGGGTCAACTCTACTGATCTTCACAAAAAAAAGTAATACTCTTAGCATAAAAAGTAATATTTTTTCATGGATGACCTAAATAAGATATCAGTCTCACAAAATACGACCCGTGAGATCGTCTCACACAAGTTTTTGCTTTTATTTTATAAAGAAAACGAACATATATTTAAATAAAAAATTGATATATTTTAAAAAAGAAATAGTTTTAATAAATTGGTACATAAAAAATATGAAAAAACAGCCACAGTCTATGCTTCCTTCTTCACCATTATCCATGTGGATCAGTTTACCCACATACTGAGTTAAGCAAACTCACACAAGCTTAGCTACTTCGAAAATCTCCCCACCTCCCATTTTTTTTTCTCACAGTGCCGCGAATGGTCATGACGGTTTCGTCTCTCTCGCCCATCGCCTCCTCGAAATCCTTCTTAAACAGGGTTGGTCCATCTGCTCATCAATGTCCTGATTGAAAATTTTCTAGTTTCAATTGCGTAATTGCGGTGTAGTTTCGATTTTCCTTTGTGAAATTGCAGCTTTATGCGCCATGCTCGATGAGTGTAGCAGCAGCAGCGGAATCTGCAAGGTGTGATGGAAACACTTGTAATCATGATAAGGAAAATGGTAAGATTCGTTCTAATGTCTTGCAGTTTCTTATCTTTATGTGTTTTTTTTTTCCAATTCGACTAGCGAATATGATTGGATGAATTATCTGTAATTGAATCAGGGAACTATGTGTCTGTGTTGAGCACTTATAAGGAATAATTTGCGTTTTGTGTAGATTTTTATATTTAGTGTGCAGATTATAGGATCCAAAAACACGTTTCCATAACCAAGTTTTCAGTTTTTGGAAAAAACCACCATTTTTTATTCGTTTTTAATAACGTGAAACGTGTTCGCGGTTTGTTAGAATTAAATTTATTGTGGAGATGCTAAGGAAAAACCAGTAGATGTTGGATTAGTTCAAAACAAGTAGAACCAGTAGATGTTGTAAACCAGAAGTACTTATATCGCGCTAAAACCTGCTTCAATAATTTCTTAGCTAAAACCAGAACTAGAAGGATACAAAATTCGAAATATACACTAACAGAATCTTGCGTATCTCAAAGTCTCTAAATATTACCGTTGATCTATTAACGTGATACCAGCATTTATTGCTTCATTAAATGCCATTAAATGCTATACAAGAACATTTAAGACGGTATACCATTTTTGGTATGAACTGCGACTGATTACTTTTGATGTATTCTGCAGGGTCCATTTTAAGCAATAAAGTTGAACCACCAAAAAGAAAAGAACCGTTCAGTTTTTGAACGTTGAATAGAGCCTATATACGAAGATGAAGGATTTCGTGAAATAATACGTAGCATTGAACAAAAATCTGAATCGAAAAACATCATTCGAGCATTATTAGAACTTTCAGTTATCTAAAGACCTCAAACACTGAAAAAGCAGCACACGCTTCATTGCATACTCTTGATCATTGAGATCATATTGTGCTAGCTATTTTTCGTTATATCTTCTCAAGCTATTCACTTCACTATTTCATTGATAGAAGAATTTGTAACTGGAAAATAGTCTTTTCCAGAACTTAAGATCATTCAAGAAGTTGAGTTGTAAAGCTAAGAGTTTCAATAGGCGAAGGGTAAGTCCGGTTGAAGTGGGTGTGTACAATTGTTGTGCTGTATTCACCAAAGTCTTTTAGTGATACCTTCTGGAAACAGAAGAAGGGGAGACGTAGAAGATTCATCTTCGAACTTCCAGGAACAAATCTTGTGCTATCTACTGCTTTTCGGCTTTATTATTTTTCACCCACTAACCAACAGATCGTTTTCCGCACATTATCTTGTGATCTGCTGGTCTTTATACTTGAACAAGAATCGTTAAAATCTCTAACAGGATTTTAGCACATCATTCGAAATAATTTAATAAGTTGGCCATTGAGTTTATTCAACCCCCCCTTCTAAACTCAACCCGATCCTCAACAAGTGGTATCAGAGCAGAGTTATTCTTGTTCTGAAAAATATTTAATAGACATGGCTCATTTCAGCAAAGTTCCAATGTTCTCAAAAGAAGATTTCGATGATTGGAAAATCAGAATGCACGCTCATCTTGCGGCTCAAGATGATGACATGTGGTATGTTGTGATGGTCCATTAAAGATCTTAAAGCCAAATCCAGCTATTGCTATCACCGAAGGTGCACCTCAGATGCTTGAAAAACCAAGATATGAATGGACAAGTGAGGACAAGAAGAAAGCCAATCTTGACAACGTTGCGAAGGACATTTTGTACAAGACACTCGACAAAAATACCTTCAGCAAAATCAAGATGTGCCATACCTGCCAAGGAAATCTGGGAAAAATTAATTCAGATCTGTGAAGGAAACGAAGAAACAAAGGAAAACAAACTGTCTGTAGCCATGCAGAAGTTTGAGAATATGAAGTTGAGGGCTGGAGAAACTATGAATGAATTTGATGAACGATTTAGCAGCCTCGTCAATGAACTCTCAGCTCTTGGGAAAGACTTTGGCAATAGAGAAATTGCATTAAAGGTAATGAGAGGTCTACCCAGAGAATGGGATGTCAAAACAATGGCAATGAGAGCTTCCAAGGATCTCAACAAGTTAGAACTACACGACTTGTTCTCGGATTTAAAGGCATATGAGTTTGAACTTGAAGTTCGAAGTGGAGAAGAGCCCTTAGCAAATCCACCAACCAAAGCTCTCGCAGCTACTGTTAACTCTACTACTACAGTTGCTCCAAGTTCATCTTCTGCTACTGCTTTAGAGAACACTTCTGAGAGAAGTGCTGAACAGATAAGCAATGACGCAATGTCATTATTTGTTAAGAAGTTTTCCAGATTCATGAGAAAGAATCATAGAACATTTCAAAGTCCCAACCGCAATTTCAAAAAGGAATCATCACCTAGTGATATGGCATGCTTTAATTGTGGAAAAGTTGGACACTTCATTGCTGATTGTCCAAAACCAAAGAAGGATGACCAGAGGAAGAAGAGTGTCAAACGCAATGATAAAAAGACCAGAAGAGACAGGAAGGCAATGGTTGCAGAAGAAAGTAAGTCCAAATGGGCAGACTCAAGTTCTGAATCTTCTGGTTCTGAAAGCCATTCGAGTGAAAGTGATGAAGATGAGAATCTTGTCAAGATGTTCAAATCATTGGAAAAGTCCGGGCTTCGAATATTCTTGGAATCACCTGCTGTTATCTACAAGTCTGTTCTTCTGGATTTCTATGCCAAAGCAGAAGTTGTGGAAGGCAAGATTACCTATACACAGGGAGATGCATCGATTTCTGTTGATGCTGCACTTCTGGGTTCCACTTTCTTCCTACCGATTTCTGGCCTTTCCGAGCTCTCGGACATTTCAAAGGAAGACATGTCCATCGCCTTGACAAATTTTTCAGCCACTGGAGAAGAACTTTCACCCTCTTGCTTCAAAAAGCTAATGAAAATTGAGTACCAGGTACTCGCTGATATAGTAGCAAAGCCTTGTTAGTTAAGGCTGGAACCTTTGACAAACTAACAAAAGAAAAGGTTCAAGTGATGGTGGCCATCACATCAGAAAAGAAAGTGGATTGGGGACGTTTTCTGTTTCGCATTATGAAGGATATGATTCTCAGGAAAAGTACTGGATTTGCTGTGCAAATCAGTAAGATGTTGAAAGATGCTGGTTTTCCTAGAACAGCAGAAGAGGATGGCTCTTCGGTAACAATGACTGATGCTGATAGCGTGCTTGCTTTAAGGCCAAAGCTAACCGTTGGTGAGTTTGTGGCCATTAAGAAGGAAATCGGAGAATCTCAAATTGAGGGGCAGAAGAAAATTAAACGAAAAAGGGTTGTGGTCTTGTCTGATTCTGACAAAACAGAATCTGGAGAATCAGCAGCACCCACTCAGCAAGCTTCACTGCCTCCCACCCCAGCTAAGAAGAAGCCTCGCACAACAATCCGCATCAAGAAAACAGCGGTTCTGTCTGAACTGGAGAATGTTCCTCTCCGCCAAGTTTTTCCATCTGTTGTTTCATCCACCAAAGCCAAACCGATTGAATCAGGGCCCTCACCTGCTCAAAGCTTCAGACCAACTTCTGGTGTGGTCATTAGAGAATCTGCTACTGGTTCTTCTGCTTTTAAACCAGTAGTCCCTGCTGCTTCTGAAAAAGAGAAAGAAAAGATTACTGAGTTGTCTCAGTCACCGGTGGCAACATCAACCATTCAAACAGCAATAAATCTACATCTGGAAGAAGTTGAAATCTCAACCAGAGAAGATATGAAATTTTTTGACGATTGGCTTAAGGTACGTGTCTACCACCCAATCACATTTTTGAAAACTACTGGTGTTTATGCTCAAACTAGTAGAAAATGAGAAAAAGGTTTTTGATGCTGCCGGGACACGAAATGTGATAGAAGCTATAAATCGTCGCAATTACATTCTGGAAAAATTCAAAATGCAGAAGATGGACACTGTTCTGAAAACCTTAAAGTCAAATTTTGACTCTGCAAGTCCTACTGCTTTTCATGACCAGAATGTCAATTCAAATTTTGTCGGAGCAGCTGACAATTCTTTCTGAGCAAACTGCTAATAAGGAAAAGGCCTTTTCTCGGCCTCCAAAGTTCAGTCTCACTTCTGTCTCCGCAATTTTGAAGAATCAGACAGTTGAGGAACCGACCAAAGCTTCTCCTGAAGTCAAGGTCTCTAGTACTCCTGCACCTCAAGAAGTTCCTACTCAATCATCCTCTCTGATTTCTGTTCATGATCTGGCATCGGTTGATGAGGTAATCGAATCGATTATGCAGACCCAAACAGCACAAGATGAATTGCTTCAAGCTATTCCTACTACTACTGATCCTTCTCCAGAATCTGCTACTGCTACTGCTACTGCTGCTGCTGCTGCCAGTGCTACTGTTATGACTACTGCTTCATCGTCTCTTCCAGCACTTGAGCATTTTTCAGAAGCTCACCAAGCTGAAATGGCAACTTTGTTGCATACTTCACCCTCTGTTGTTGAGCCACAAGCTGTATCTGTACCTGCTGCTGTTTTGCAGCAACCAGACGAAGGGCCAACAGAACAGTCTACTGCTTCAGAAGGACCTTCTGCTGAACCAGAACCAGCTGTTACGACTCAAGCAGAAGCTGTACCATTCTCTATTCCTTCTTTGCAGTCTCCTGAGCGCATTGCCCTAATGGAGGAAATTAAACAAAGATTGCAAGCAAGGACTCCTTCCCCAGCTATGGAACCATTTGATCTAGAATTCCAAATTGATGCTCTTCAAAGGGATCTTGTAAATCTTTCAGACTTTGTCAAGCGGATATCTTATGAAAATGCCGCCGAATTTCATGATGCTCAATTCTTCCGAGAACGCATGTCTAAGGAAATACAGAACACTGCGGAATCTCTGAGTAAAATGCATGCTGAGACCATCGTCTTTCGACAGGCCATATCCAAAAGTTCCAGTCAGATCGCGCTTGCTCAATCTGATATATTTACTAGGATCACCGAGCATGATGAAATGTTTCGATCAATCTCCACCACCATGGACCTGATGGATGCCAAGATTGATTCTCAATCTCAAACGCTCACTGCTGTTAATGATCGAGTTTCTAATCAGACTCTTTATCTGGAGATGCTTACAAATGGAATTCACAATTTATCTGGGTGAATGGATGAATTACTTGCTAGGGTCCTTCTTGATGATGCCAAAAAGGGGGAAGACGATAGAACTGGAGCAAGTAGCAGCAGACCAACTGGAAGGAATCAAAATCCAGATGAAGCCATCTTCAGGGATATTGGAACAAACTAATTTTTTTTTATATTTATGCTTTGTGTGATTTTCTCTGGATATTGTTTTGATTATCTAATCCGTTCTTATCTCTATTTTACTAACACAGAACATCTAGGTTTTGGCATCACCACAAAGGGGGAAATTGTTAGAATTAAATTTATTGTGGAGATGCTAAGGAAAAACCAGTAGATGTTGGATTAGTTCAAAACCAGTAGAACCAGTAGATGTTGTAAAACAGAAGTACTTATATCGCGCTAAAACCTGCTTAAATAATTTCTTAGCTAAAACCAGAACTAGAAGGATACAAAATTCGAAATATACACTAACAGAATCTTGCGTATCTCAAAGTCTCTAAATATTACCGTTGATCTATTAACGTGATACCAGCATTTATTGCTTCATTAAATGCCATTAAATGCTATACAAGAACATTTAAGACGGTATACCATTTTTGGTATGAACTGCGACTGATTACTTTTGATGTATTCTGCAGGGTCCATTTTAAGCAATAAAGCTGAACCACCAAAAAGAAAAGAACCGTTCGGTTTTTGAACGTTGAATAGAGCCTATATATCGAGATGAAGGATTTCGTGAAGTAATACGTAGCATTGAACAAAAATCTGAATTGAAAAACATCATTCGAGCATTGTTAGAACTTTCAGTTATCTAAAGAGCTCAAACACTGAAAAAACAGCACACGCTTCATTGCATACTCTTGATCATTGAGATCATATTGTGCTAGCTATTTTTCGTTATATCTTCTCAAGCTATTCACTTCACTATTTCATTGATAGAAGAATTTGTAACTGGAAAAGAGTCTTTTCCAGAACTTAAGATCATTCAAGAAGTTGAGTTGTAAAGCTAAGAGTTTCAATAGGCGAAGGATAAGTCCGGTTGAAGTGGGTGTGTACAATTGTTGTGCTGTATTCACCAAAGTCTTTTAGTGATACCTTCTGGAAACAGAAGAAGGGGAGACGTAGAAGATTCATCTTCGAACTTCCAGAAACAAACCTTGTGCTGCTATCTACTGCTTTTCGGCTTTATTATTTTTCACCCACTAACCAACAGATCGTTTTCCGCACATTATCTTGTGATCTGCTGGTCTTCATACTTGAACAAGAATCGTTAAAATCTCTAACAGGATTTTAGCACATCATTCGAAATAATTTAATAAGTTGGCCATTGAGTTTATTCAACCCCCCTTCTAAACTCAACCCGATCCTCAACACCGTTGAAAGCATTTTTGTAGAGAGCATGAAATTGTGTTCTATTTTAGTATAAGGCATATCTTACCCAGGATAAATGTCTACATAAATAGCATATCTATTCTCTATCAACTCCATTCAAATATGGATGACATTTGGGTCATGGGCTATAAACCTGGCCCCTATTATTCGATCCAACAATACAAATAGTACGTTGAAAAACAAAGACTCTAAGAAAGAAAGTGATAATTAATTTTGATTGAAGTTACTATTGTGAGCTCCGATTGCAATTCTGTTAAGAAAATGAGGGCCATCTCATACCCACGGTACTTAAAGATTTTTGTAACGGCTCTTTGGATATATGTATGGATAGTTTGGTAAAACCTAGAAACAATTATGAGTTGATATTGTTTTCTACTAGAGTTTCAGTTTTTGTTGTGCTGGTCCAGCAGTATTAGTATTAAATTCTTGTATTTCAGTACTCTAAGGTAGAGTCCATGTGAAAAAAAGAAGGGAAAAAAAGGAACTTTTGGAATTTAGTGGAAAAAATCGTTTTTATAATACTTTTACAGCTTCAAGCACTGAGATACAAAACTTATTTAGGTGCATTCTATATTTTGTGCAACAGTTTCAGAAAAATGTAAGAGGAGGATGGTTGTAGTTGGAATAGGAGCCTTAACAGCTGTTAATTCATTATCAGCAAGCCCTCTTCCGGCACTAGGTATTCATAATACCTCTCTTCATTAGCTTCTTATACAGTTAAATTGGTTCGTATGCGATATTTTGTTTTTGACGCAAATAAAAAGTGTTGTCCATCACAAAAAAAAAAACAATTTCCAATTCAATTCCATGAATAGTAAATTTAAAATTCAGAAAATGATATCTTGCATCAAACTTAAGCATAATTGCGTAAGTTTTTCTTGTAGGTACATGCTTAAGGCATATTTACTCATAAAACTTACTCTTATATTATTTAGATGATATAATGAGGTTAAGTCTATCCTATAATGGTGAAACACATTAATTAAATCCTGAACAGTACACTTTTTTAAGTTTTGATTATTTGGGTTAATTTTATTGACTCTGCCATCATTATGAATTTAATTCATGCTGTTGCTTATGCCCACGACATTCTATTGTGACTGGATAATGAATTGAAGCTCTTTTTGTTCGTGCTTTTCATTAAAACCTTACTATTATTTTGTTCAAAATTTTGTTGGGAGTCTATATTGGCTCCATAAAAAATTGTGGAGCTGTATTTATCTTTGAGAGGTGGTTCTAAACTATCTTTTTTAGTTGGGGTGAGAGTTAACCAAAGAATATCCCTACAATTAATTAATTGTATCTGAATATTATGCCATGCTACTATTTTTTTCCCTACAGGAAAACCAGAGGATTACCAAATTTTTGTTGACAAAATAGATGGGTATTCATATTCTTACCCCTCGGACTGGAGAGTAAGTTGTGGCCACTGAAATTGTTTTCTGTAGGATTGATGCATTAATGAAATAGTTACTATGTAGTTGGAAAATTCTACTATTTCCAATGCAGGAATTTGAGTTCTTAGGTCACGATTCTGCGTTCAAGGACAGATATTTGCAATTGCAAAATGTGAGACTAAGTTTTATACCAACTAATAAAACTGATATCCATGAGTTGGGAACTTCAATGGAAGAGGTAATTACTGTAAAGTTTAACATCATTTTCAGAGCGTTACATGGATTAGTTTACTTTGAGATAATTTTATTCTCTAACAAGACTTTAATTTGTTTATTACTGAAAAAGGTTGTTGAAAATTTAACAAGCAACATTTACTCTGCACCGAATCAATTTGCAACCATATTGGGAATGCAAGAGGTGATATATTAAAAGTCTCATATCTTTGTCTGTATTTTCTATCTTTGTTTCTATCTCAACAATGATAGACTTTGTTCTTTTTTGTATGTGTGATGCCTAATTTAATAAAAGATGACTTGTGGGTGCAGAAAAATATCGATGGTAGAAGCTACTGCACATTCGAATACATACTCACGTCTCCGAATTTTGCACGAGCGGCTTTTGCAACAATAGCAATCGGAAACGGTATCGTGATTTATCATGCGTGCGCACACACACACGCATATATATGTGTGCATGCTCACATGTGTATTTGATTTATTATTCACATTAACTATGCATGTCAATGCAGGGAGATACTATACATTGATTGTTGGCGCAAACAAAAGACGATGGAGAAGATTTCGGAACCAACTTAAAGTGGTGGCCGACTCGTTTAAGGTGTTGGACATCTAAATCTTTTTGTTATTGTTGTCAACACCATGGCGCCCTTTCTGTCTTCCTCTCTGTATATTATTGTTATTTTTATACACATGTAACAGAACAAAGTGCTAGGAAAATGATCCATATTCTGCAACAATTATAACATCAACTGCGTTGCTTAATTTTGGTTGCTTTTCATTGGATTTTCTATTATTTTGGTGTAAAAAATGCATGATGTTTCTAAAGAATGTAAAAAAAAATTAACTACTTTTGTTATTTGAAATTATGCTTTTGTTTTAGGTCTCGAGAGATTTTCATATTCAAATATACGAGTTTCATATTTGTTGGAAATTATAAATTTATTGTGAGAAAATTACGTCTTTTTTGGGTAAACAAGTCATAAATAATAGTCGGAAATTCATGACATTTTTACACGACGTGATTACCCAAAAATAAATAAACAATCATGAAAAACATATGAGAAAAATAAAAGGAAACTCGACAATGATAACAAATTATTGATGACAACATATTATTAAATTAAAGAAACAATCATATTTCCACTACATTTTTGTTGATTACTCTTGTAGATTTTGATATTGATATCGTAGTTACTTGCGAAAAATAAGGTTTTGATTATTTTTGAAGTGTTATTTTATATATAGTTTGACTCGATATCTATACTAATTGGAATTTTACATCCTTATGTTATTGATATATTTCAATTAACTTGATAACCAGATTAGAGATGAATTAAATTACCAAAATTTATAACATTATCAATCCAATGTTTTTTACTCGGTCGTCATTTCTATTTCTAGAGTGATAATAGTAATTACTTAAGTTCTTTGATTTGGATAGGACATTTAATTTATGTCGTTATTCCTGGATCAAGAGAGATCGAAGCAAAATCTTTTTATTTGATTATTTATAAAATAACTAAATTAATAGTTTATATTAAAACAATTGAAAGTCGACCTTAGACCGAAGCATATTGATATTAGAGTTGTTTAACAATAACACAAGTGTAAAGAACAAGTCTCGTAATACAAATCTTGTCAAAAACCAATTTATATAATAAATCATACTAATGTCTTAACCATGTAATTAAAACTTAAACGAAATGTGAAAATGTAAAACATGAAAACATAAATAAAAATGGAATGACATGATTGGTCTTGATTTAAGTGGCTTGTACATCATCCCAAAAATATTCATGTTCATCTTCCTCGATTTGTTTCTTGTTTTTATCTAGAGTGAGAATATAAGTGGTGAGTATTTTGTGAAATACTCGGCAAATATGATTGATCGAGCACTGAACAATATATACATACATATGTACTTTCTAAATTCACAAACACGACATAATCATAACATGAATTTGAACTTAGTCTGATATAATAAGAAACAACATCATTGCAATTCATTTCATAAGCCACGATGTTGATTAATCTCTTATATGTAAAACTTTAACAAAACGAAACGAATCGAAAAACAAATCATATTGTGAACGATCACTTTAAAACATACATATTCATTTTAAAACATAAGCTCACTTACTTAATTGTTCTTGAATAAAAAACACGAAGACGACACGCTCGAATTCGAAAATGACTAGAAATTTGTTTGAATTTGAATGTGAATATAAACTATTCGTAAATATATAAAATAAAAATATATAAATATTCGATGAAATAGAAATATGTAGTCTCTCTACTAAAATATCGGATTCCTCCCATCACATCATCACATTATATATAGTTTACTCATACCACTCCAATGATTCGGAGACAAGACAAGATAGTTTTCCGAATGCTGTAATATATTCTCTCTGGTTGGTTGGTGGTTGGTTGGTAAACGAATCATTCTTCATTTCCGAGCAAAATGAATCTTCACTCTTCAAGCCCTAACAGCTATGGCTATCTCCTTCCTCTACTGGTTCTGCTACTGTTTTCGCCTTGCCTGGGTCGCAGTTCAACCAATCGGAAGCTCAAACAGCAGCTCGATGATGGGGAGGCAGACTCTATCCCCTATATTTGGCCACTGCCTTGGAATTACACTTTCGGCAATCAAACTCTCAACGTAGACCCCAATCTGTCGCTTGTTACCAGCGGGAATGGTGGCGGTTCTCCCATTGTAACGCAAGCCTTCAACAGATATAAAAGCATCATCTTCGAGCACAGTTTTAGGTTTCCGAAGATTGGGGTTGACTATGATCTTACGAAAGTCAATGTCATCGTTCATTCAGAGGATGAAGAGGTGTTTTCAATGGTTTTTTTTTTTTTTTTATATAAAGCTTGCTTCTTTGATTCCAGCTTCTTTACAATTTTTTTTTCTGGGTTTGGGTGTTGTAGCTTCAACTCGGAGTTGACGAAAGCTACTCATTGATGGTGGCGGGAAGAGATGAGCTGTCGATCATTGGAGAAATCACAATTGAGGTGAAAGTTATATATTTTATGGTACTGGGTTTTCCAGTCACAGATAATTCATTAATGAATATAATTACGACATACATTTCTTGCACATAGAGTTCATTAATGAATATGAGAATCTATTTGAGCCAGACAATCTGATTTTTCCTGGCTATTTATGTTGGGGCCAATTTTAGTATTTTATATGTATGTTAACTGCCTAGTGATGGAATTGAACTACAAGATAGGCTAGATCATTGTATTTATTTATGCATTTTCCTTTCTAAAATAGAATTATTCATATGGCTGCTGGACATGAAGCTTATGTTATTGTGCTCAATGAACTCTGTATCTTTTTGTACTTGTCAGTGTAGTTATGAATTACCATGTCATGAATTCGGGATACAGCTTCATCTTTTTATTGTTGTCCATTAAAGTACCAAAACTAAGCTGTTTTGTGCTTCTTATTCAACACCCACCCTGGCACTATTCCAATGTTAATTTCTAATCGTAGCTACTCTGTCATGTTGCAGGCAAATACCGTCTATGGGGCTATACGTGGCCTAGAGGTAAGTAGTCCACACCATACAGTTGTATGGTAATTACAGTTTTATTCAGTACTGGAGAAGTGGTGATAGTTGATTGCTTGTAAATGTGTTTGCTAGATTCACATGTAAATGAGGCAGAAAAAGAATGGCGTTTTTGGGTTTTCTTTTCGCATAAATATTTTCAAACGGAAATAAAAAATTATCATCTTATTTTTATTCATTGCCAGGACTAGATTTTCATTCAATTCATTCCCCAAAGGTTTTCATTACCATTAATTCAATTTTTGCTACTTGACATGATTACCCTATTATTTTATTGTTCTTTTCAATACGTTCTTGTAAAAAATTTTAAATTTTGTACACACTAGCAAAAAGTAAGTAAAAACCCAAAGACTCTAGCATATTATGAAATTTATAATAAAAAATGCATCCTTGAGAAAACAAAAACTTAGTTAACATAGGATCGTATTTCCAAAAAACACTCTCTTGAATTATCACTGATAAATCCAAACACCAACGATAAGTGTCAAAAGTGGGGGTGAGGAATTTATATTTTCATGTTTGTATGACTTTGAAACGAAGATCTTGATAGTTTCATTTTCTTAATTGTTGTGGGGGGAGAATGTCAGGGAAATAGTTTGAGAAAGTGTTTTGTGTGAATAAGATGTATGTTGGCTTGTTATTAAAAATAGATGTTTTACTAAAGATCCTTAATCGTGCTACGAATTCCACATAGTGGTGACTGGTGCCATGCTGTAGTATAAACATTTTATAACATATTGTTATGTTTGATATTTTAATATTAATATCAACTGGGTATATTAAATTTGAAGATATAGTATTTTGGATTAATATATAATATTGTAATGACCTATTTCTGGGAGTTGTGAAAATTTGAATCAACATAGTGATTGTACATTGAAATGAAAAAGTGTGTTGAACGTGTTTCTGGAAAAGAATTATAAAATAATTTATATGTATTTTTGGAAAATGAAGAAACAAGCCTTAGGGATTTATTTTGTGGATCGGAAGAGGGGTTGACGAGAATGCTTTTCTTGAATCCTTTTTTGCTTAGTCCTACTGTCTCACGAAAATATGGAGGAGATAAAAAAATGTTGAATTAAATGCTATCCTCTCACTTAGTTGATTATGCTGTTTGTCCAGACATTGAGCCAGCTATGTTATTTTGATTATGAAACAAAAAACATAGAACTGTATAAGGCGCCGTGGTACATTCAGGATAAGCCGAGATTCACATACCGTGGGCTCTTGCTTGGTAAGTGGAGTCTTTTGTTGACCGACAATCTATTGTTATTCTTATACTGCTTTTCTTATGAATGACTGCAACATTCTCATGTTTTGGCAGATACCTCAAGGCACTATTTGCCAATTGAAATAATCAAGCAAGCTATAGACTCTATGTCATATGCCAAACTTGTGAGACCCGTTGATAACCATTTCAGTTCTCTTTGTTTGAACAATTTGTTTCCTTCTCTCTGGAATATAAATATGTTTTTTATTGCATTCAGTAGAATGTCCTACACTGGCACATCATAGATGAAGAGTCATTTCCTCTTGAAGTGCCAACCTATCCAAATTTGTGGAAAGGCGCATACACCAAGTGGGAACGATACACCGTGGATGATGCTTATGAAATTGTTAAGTATGTACCTATTATATTTCTGTCACATTCTTCTCTAACTTAGCAGTTTAATTGCACCAAGAATAAATTATTTCTATTAGAATATTTTCTTGGAATGGCATTTATTGGTTCAGTTATCCCTATTGATCCCACTAGCAGGACCATGAATTATGAAAATCAGAATTTCAGCTTATTAAGCTCGCAGTAATTGATAATTTATTTTTCTTAGGACCTTAATATAGAAGCTTGGACTATAATTATTTTCATTACGGGCATACCTTCATGTTTTTTGTACTCCTGTTGTAAATTCTAATGTTGTTTTTATCTCTCATGTCTACTGCATATGGCGTAAAATGAAGTTTCGCAAAACTGAGAGGTATGTTACGTGCCATGAGAAAGAAATTTTACGAGTAGATTCTAATATGTATTCATGATCACTCTGATAAAATGGTTATGAAATCCTTGGCCAATTGTTTGAGCTATGTTCAGGATCAGTGTGATGAAGTTGAAAGAAACCATTTTAATCCTTTCAGTGACTGTAAATATTTTTCCCTCAAGATAACCAATTTCAACTCTGTTTTTATTAGTTGAATTAACTTGTGGTATTCAAATCTATCGACTCTCCAACAATTCCTCGTGTTTAAATCATAAATCAAAATGCAACTTAAAGTTCTATGGACTAACTGCTTCAATCTGTCTTTATTTCAGGCATAAATGTTATGGCAGAAGTTGATGTTCCTGGGCATGCAGAATCATGGTAAAGCTAATGACATCATGAAATACAAAAAATCTCTCTTGTAAATTATACTCTTAGTACCAAACAACTTGTCCGTTAACATTTTTATTGGCCCTAGTTAGGTTACATACCAAAAATTACTTATGTACTGGGGCTACAGTTATGATAACCATTTCCAAGATTTGTTTGCGAATTCTTCTTGGAAACAATATATTAGAATTTCAGGTTTTATAGCACCAGCGTTTGGAAGTAATTGGGTGATTTAATTTTGGCTTTTATTTAAGTTTTGGGTCAAGAATGGACGCAAATAGGTGCATAGAATGCTTGTAACTTGGATGGCATAATTTCACATTATGTATTCAGCAGGCATACCAATCAGGCTGCATGTTTATCGTAGCATTGTTTCATGTTAAAATATTTCAGATGGCTAAATGAACATTTGTGGTTGCATACTTTCTAGTAGGCCTGACTCACTTCTTCCCGTGTATGAACAATGGAAGCTATTTGGAGAGAATTCATTGTTGTTTTCGTCTTTAACTAAACCAAGGATACATAGTTTAGGCTCTGACAATTGCTTATTTTTCTTCAGAAACTAAATTTATTTGTTTGCATCTGCAAACTGCGATAGTATCTTCAAATATATAACATCAAACAAATTATATCTAATGCAGGGGAATAGGATATCCCGATCTTTGGCCTTCTCCCTCCTGCAGAGAGCCTTTGGATGTTTCAAACAACTTTACATTTGATTTGATCTCCGGCATCCTGGCAGGTCACAGTATACCTTTTTTTAGTCAAAATCGTGCATGAGTTGGTAAACTTCTGATTCTTGATGTTGAACTGTTATGATTATCTTGCCGACCCGTTGCAAGTTTTTCACCGAATAACATCTATCTGTGAGCTATCTTTTTTATTTGAAATCTTTATATAAAAAGTTCTTCAGAAAGAGAGATTTCCTTTGAAGTAGTGAAAGAGTAATGACAAACAACTCACACATTCATGATTTATCAATGTTGCATATGCCAGTTTTACTAAATCGGCATAGCTTTTTGTTGACTTACAGTTTACAATGAATTAAATCTATATAATTCTGTCAAAACAGAAATTCAGTTTCATATATGATGCCAACAAAGAATTAACTATGTGTAACTCTGTCAAAACAGAAATTCACTATCGTATGATTGTTAGTTGCAAGTTCTTCTTGACTAGATCTTTGTTCGATAAGTATATAAACTCAGGACAAGTTACGAAGAGGCCAGAGATATCTCTAAACTTAAAGTTTTATTTAATTGGAGCCATCAGACTCAGGAGACACTGAAGCCCTGATCCTCTCAGGCCTACTATCTGCATAAACTATTGTGCTTGGAGAACCTGCTTCTATTTGTGATCGTGACATCAATTTCCGTTTTGCAGACATGAGGAAGATTTTTCCTTTTGAACTTTTTCATTTAGGTGGTGATGAGGTCCATACAGGTAAAAACCAGTACTTTTTATTATTATCAGTACCTTCCTGTATGATATTTTTCTTTGCTTGAAGATATCTATAATGGTTGCTTAATTTTTTCGGAAAAAAACTACTGGAAAATAAGAACTCGTTTAATATTTTGCAGCTTGAGCACGATAAGTATGATGAATATCTGGTACTGTATTTTGTCCTCCACTCATGTGCTGTTTTTTGTGTTGGCACGATCGATTTATTGTTTGACCTTGTCACCTGTGCTACTGGGCACAAATTAGTTTCTGAAATTGTGTAAGAGAGCTTATATTGAAGACTGGTTGTAAGATCCTGAAAATAATCGTAAATAATGTCATTTAAAGGAACTTGGTCAGTTATATAGGGAACATAAGCCCCCAAAATGAAGATAAATGATGTTAGTAACTTAGTTAAAAGCATTTTGATTTAAATTAATATCCTATATATATATATATATGTATAATTGTATATATAGATTTTATGATATAACTTGTTTTTAATAAGGGGGAAATAGTCTCATCACATCAACATCCTTTAAACCAAATCTATCAATATTTTTTTATCTCGTTTATGTATTGTCTCTCGTCATATTTGTTCTCAATTCACCTACACCCGACAATATTTCTTTTTGTATAAGTGTATCATCGTATGTTTTTTGTTCTCGTGGACGCCCTTATGATGGAGATGGGCAAGATCTTTAGGCTTAAAGAACAAAATATATGCAATGATACACACTTGGACATAAATATTGTTAGATGTATGTGAATTGAGGATAATCATGATCGGAGTCAATATATATGAGACAAGAAAAATCGATAGATTTGGGTTAAAAAGTTTTGATGTGATAATTTCCCCCACTTTAAAAAAAATATTAATATTTATATTTGTATATATATATATATATATATATCTGTGTGTGTGTGTGTGTGTGTATGTATTAAATAAATATCTAGGACAATAAATTAGATCAAATTTCATTTAAATGGAGTAATTTGCCTTCATTTTTTAGGCATGGCATTCACTATATATATATATGGTATTTTAAATAAGTTTGACCAAATTCCTTTAAATGATATTATTTGCGATATATTAGAGATGGTATAAATTTCGTTTTATATGTATTCCATGATAAAGATGGTTGTACATCGTAAACCACTCGCTTGAGTATGGTTCTGAAACATAAGTGGTTAATGAATTTAAATGGGAATGGAACCTTGTGTGGCCTTCAAATGTTTTCCAAGCATTTATATGTTGATGCTTATATGGATATGAATGTAACCTTTTTGAGGTCTTTATATATGATGGAGCCTTACAGAGGGAATCAAATTACTGGTTTTGCTTGATGGTTAGATATTTTTTCTTAATGATTGGAATTCAAGAGCATACTAATTTTAGTCTGCTCTTGGAGAAAAGTGGCATTTTGTTGCTACAGTTATGTAACATAATCTTGTCAGTTCTGTTAATTGGACTTACTCATGGTGCTTTGATATGGTTTGTTTCCCAGTATACAAAAATCTTCTACACATTTTTTAAGACCAATATTCTGGTTGATTACATAGGGCTTTTTTGTTGTTCGGCTGGTAATTATATTGATATGTTATGATTCCGAGGACCAGATTCTGCAATTTTAGTATAACTGATCTTATCCCTGAAACTTTTTACATTTAACCATTGTCTCGCTAAAGAAAAAGCAACATGACGATTTCACTTTATGTAGTTAGTGACACTGGGGCTCTTTAACATTTTATCATCTCTACATTTTCTGTTTGGTTTACCATTCTCACTTATTTGTGCAGATTGTTGGAACTCGACTCCACATGTGAAGCAGTGGTACTTTTTCTCACTTTTCCGTAACTTCCATATGCCATGTTGGCTCCTTTTTTTATGCCAAGTTCCTTTTTGAGCCATAACTTCTAATTAGTAGCTTGTCTGATCTCTTTGGGTTGGAAAATCTGTCAAATCATTGATAGTGCTTGCATATAGTTCTCGTTTATCATTTTTTGAATTATGTACTCAAAAGATATAATAAACTTTCTCATGCTTGAGAGAGAGACAGATGGAAGCATACCAGTTCGATGTTAACTATTATTGCGCCAAGTTCATATTCTCGTCTTATGCCATTTATAACGTTATTCATTTGTCAACTCTATGCATGTGAACCTTTTTAGAAGAAAAGTAATTGTTCTGATTATTTTTACAGGTTCTAACTACTCCACTGATTTATAGTAAAAATGGTCATTCATGATCAACTCAGATGGCAAGGAGTCTATCTACTGCACAAAATAGGTTACCACCTAGCTAAAAGAACTGAATTACTTATCCTCAAAGATAAAATCGTCGCTAATTCCTACATTTTAGGCATTCCCTCACATTAGTGCACAGATATCAATCATGCACAGCTAAATAATCATTTGGTGTGGATATCTGCAATTTGTTGCATGTTTGGGACAAATAGCATACAAATAAATCTATTATCAATCTTCTCCAATTATTTTTTATGGCAATTCCATCAGTGTCAAAATATTTCAATGTGATCATGTTGTAGTGGGTTCTTATGATGGTCATGTTAACTGGTATCTATGGTACACGGATACTTCTAAAACGGTCATAAACCATGCTGGATAATCCTTGGGTACTGATACTGGGTCTATAGAAGTATCCGTCATGGAGAAAATACACATACCGTATCTGACGTGGTCAACGATTATATTTAGACTGTATCCAATAAACCCAATGAACATATTTGACCATATTAGTTATTTTTTAAAAAAATTAAAAAATAGAAAAAATATTAATTATTTTTTGTCGGAACAATAAATAGAGTTGTGAAAATGTGAATTTAGAAATGATGTGTATAATATTGCTTTGAATCCATTGATAATATTTACATGCTGTAAATTGCAAAACCCAATTGAGATTAACCATATTCTTTATATTGGTTAATTCTTTATACTTGGTAAATAATTTAGTAACGAGTTTGGACAATTACATAATTATTTTGTAATTTTTAAATGTCCAATACAATGATAAATTTAAACCTTTTTTTATTTGAATGAATATATTATGTACCCTTTGACACCAGCTGGTTAATGTGTTGGTTTTGTAAACTGATTTATAGTTAATTGTCATTGCATGTATGGTTGATGTTACAGGTTGATGAAGTCACCAATATTCCATTTTTAATGCATTTATATAATAAATGTACTTATTTTTATTTAAGTGGATGTGTGTATAGATAGAAGCATATATGCAAGAGTTACTCTCTATGTATTATATCTTGATTTTGAAAAATTATCAGAACACATATTCATATCACATTGAATCTTTTTTCCTGTATTCGGGCCCCTGCAAAACGTAGATTCATATTGTTAACTCTTCTAGTATCCTTTACTTCCATAAGAACTAGTAATCATCGCACGTGGTTTTGCACGTGCTCGCATAGTTTAGTTATTTGAAGAAATTGAAAATTATTTAAAAAAAAAACTGTAGAGAGCAAAAAACATTTGAATTTGAGATAAAATAGGGAGAGAAGTTGGAGAAGAAATGGGAAGATGATGGAGAGAGGTATGAAGATTACTAATAATTCCACACCATCAAAATCACATAACAAATTATGTAGGGGTAAAACTGGAAATAAACACACCAAAGTAGTGACTATGAGGTGATCACTTATTATATAGTAGTAAAAATATCCCATTTACTAGTTTGAGTTGAATGTAGATGTATCTTATATTGGTCTTTAATAATTAATAGTTTGATGGTTATTTGAAGTTTTATTTTGATATTGGGACTGCAAATGGGTGGTTTCCCTCAGCTGTCTTCCAAAGATATAGCTTATACTGACCTGACTGGTTATTCTGTCTTTGTATGTGGTATATTCTGCTTTTAATACTCTATAGTTAGCACACCATTCTATATTAGCCAATTATCTGCATACCATTTCTGCCCTTCCTTTTTTTCTTATAGTTACAGTTTCCATATGCAGGCTTCAAGATCGTAATTTTACTGGTAAAGATGGATATAAGTATTTTGTTCTCAGGGCTCAGGAGATTGCAATATCATTCAATTGGATTCCAGTTAACTGGTAAATTTTTTGATTTGTAATTTCCTGAACTGAAAACTGAATTTTGTTTGTCAGCAAAAAAAAAAAATTCATCGAGCTACCAGTATTAGGATACTGGGATTTCATGTTATCTAAATTCTCCTCCTGTTGACTTTTTCTGATATCAGAAGCTAATGTTTCAATAAAGGTTATGTTTCTTAATTTTCATGTACTTTCTAGTCCAACGATAACTGTGATACTTGCATCAAATTTTGTTACTTCAGGGAAGAAACCTTCAATTCCTTTGCTATGGATCTCAACCCCAAAACTGTGGTGCATAACTGGTTAGTATTTGGTTCTGTAGATCGGTATTAGACCATTTCAAGATGTACCAGTGCCTTTTTGGATGTAAACATTGTTGTGTACTCAATGTAGGTTGGGGTCTGGAGTTTGTCCAAAGGCTGTTGCAAAAGGTTTTAAGTGCATTTATAGTAACCAAGGTTTTTGGTATCTTGATCACTTAGATGTCCCTTGGGATTCTGTCTACTATGCTGATCCCTTAGAAGGGATAACTGATGCTTCAGAGAAAAAACTTGTGCTTGGGGGAGAGGTTTGCATGTGGGCTGAAACAGCTGATCCCTCAAATGTTCTACAAACAATATGGCCTCGTGCAGCGGCTGCAGCAGGTATGTGTTGGAATACTGCATTGGCACTTTAGTTTCAAGAACTTATTGCTATTGATCCTGTTTAAAGGTGCTGTCCTATTGTGAAAAGGTATAATTGTCCTTGTCTTCTATCCAATAGTATCTTTTAAGTTTCCCATTTTTTTAGATTATTGATTTAAAATCTAATGTACTCTTCAATTGTTAATGACTACATCAGTTACCCTCTCCGAATATTAATATTCACAGTACAAATATTCATAACAAATGTCGATACTTAGCTTTCGTAAGTATCTTTTACCCGCAGTAGTTTAGCTTTTGTGACTGACTATTCATATAAATAATAAATATATTTGAGCAATATAATTAAATAAAACAATTAGGATTGATACATAAATAACAAGTATATAAAATTTGTAAAGAAGTGATTATTTGTTCAATAATATTCCTATATTTAATTTAAAATATTCGATATTGATACACGAATATGCATGAGCGGAGTCACCATGCAGCACACAACATTCCAATTCCAGACATTTTCTTTTGGATTTGTCTTTATTTTGTAATAAATTGTTTATACGTTTTTTGCTTTTGATGAACAAGGGCCCGATTAATTTACCTGATGGGGATATAATGACAATTTTGATTTTGTGCTAGCTATTGCAAGCTTTGTTATATTTTGGATGTAAGAAGTAAGAAAATATGGATCCTAAGTGTTCCACAATCACTATCCGTTCAGTTTCAAAAGTTCACCTTTGATGTTGTGAAGAGATTTGTTAGATTTTTTGCTAATTGTTTGAAATCTTCATCTATTGGTTTACATCTAGTACCAGGATTTCCTTGTCTTTTTTGCAAATATATATGTAGAAAATGGCTGTACAAATGTATTCTGCTTGACTGGTGTGACTCGAATATATTTGATCCAGTAAAACATTGCCTTTTTACAATGGGCATTCATGTTATAAGTTTTCTCATGTACAGAGGTTTGGGATTATTTCCATTAAAAAATAGTATTTATTGATGACCCAATACTTTTACTGATTTCTCTTGCTTGAATCTGTAGAGCGCTTATGGAGTGATGAATCAACGTTAGCATCTGTGAACTCCACTGTACTACCAAGGTTGCAGAATTTTCGATGCCAATTAACAAGGCGTGGGGTTGAAGCAGCTCCGGTTAGAAATAGTTATGCTCGAAGTGCTCCGGATGGTCCAGGATCATGCTACAAACAATGAATGGAATGTGTTTTGTATTGAAGAGCATATGTTGTTGTTTGTTCGGTTGCATATATTGCTCTCATATATGGGGAGAGCAAATGTGAAGACGTGTGTTCATTCAGAATTTATTGGAGTCCTGACGTTGTTACTGTATCCCTATGTGGGGAACTGAAATCTCCATGTGTTTGGAAGCAAATAAATATTTGAATAAGTAAAAATTGAAATAATCTTGGGACCATCTGAGAGTTTCATCTGAAATTCTGAATTAATTCAATGACGGAACGAATGCCAAGTGGCGCCGATCAGTACCGGCCATGATAAGTTTTAAGCCAGATGAAAGTGAATCTGCAAAGAGGATAGATAGATAACTGTATTTTAATTTCAATATGTTTGCTAATTTGTAAACATATTTGGGTCTGGCAAATGTACTTTAACGATAATGGTCAGATGTTAGCGACCAAGCAAAGCATCGTTGCATGGATACACAAATTCAACCTCACAAATTCTCCCATGCACTGAGCAATCTGCATCACCAAATAGAATCAAACCACGTAAAGATCAGAAAACCGAAAGAAAATTTCCAATGATCGCAACTTAATTATATACTTTGGGATGAAATTTATGACTACTTGGAAATTTTGAATAAAATTTTTCTTTTTCTTAAAATTATGTCGATGGATTCTGTTATTACAATTTATGTCTCAAACCGAGATCTCATTCCAAATTGGGAACATTGGTTGTTGGTTCCGGATAGATTATAAGACATCAACATTTTATGTAAATATTTAGGAAAGCATTTTGAATGACATTTTATTTATCAAGACTGCTAATTGATGCAATTAGTTTATGGAAGATAGTGTTTTTGTACGCTAATTTATTCAATTTTGTATTTTCAAAGTTTTATTTTTGTGCATTAACTTTCAGTTTCCGGCTATTTTCATCAAATTATTGACGTGACATCGTTGACGCGACTTCAAAATTTTTTATCTTATCAAGTGTAATTGACAAAAATAACAGAAAATTAAAAGTGATCAAGTGTACAAAACCAACATTTAAAAACTTGATAGAGCATAATCCCAAAATTGGATAAATTAAGGAAAAAAATTATTTTCCCATCAGTTTAATTTAATAGCATAATTGATATGAAGTGGTGGTGAGATCAGTACCTGAGGCCAGAGCTACAAGTACAGTGACTACCGAAATTGATTTAAAAAACGCAGCAATTGGGATTTTCATTTTCTGATCTTTCTTAAGATTATATTTTGCAAGAAATTCTGGCTAATAATCTTTTTAAATAACATTTGAAACTCAATTTGGTCGAAATATCGATTTCACACAAAAAATTATTGATGTGACATAAAAAAAATAAAAACATGACACATACATTGTTTACTATTTGATTTCATGTCAGCATCAAAAAAAAAAAATATATGATTGAAATTGAAAAAAATAATACAAGTCAGTACAAAAAATGTTGTTTTCCCGACCATGCACAGATACGTAGCTAGGTCCATGGCCAATATTGAGTCCAACATTTTACGTCTTGGGAAAATTACACGTGGTATTTTGGTATACTATACAATCCATAGCAAAGATGAATACAGGTGATACATGCATGTTATCTCTGCAATGAGACTTCAATTAGTTTGTGTTACCTCCTTAGAAAGACCATATTTCATTATGACGTGACCGAAATAACCGATTTTAAGATCTGTTACGTCTTTTCGGTTATGATAGATAATGCAGATATATATGATTCAGAAAAAAAATTTGTCTTGCGCAAACACAATATTATCTCAAATGATTCGATCCATCTTATAAGTAGAAGCGATTCATCGTAAGATATACTAGCAACTGGGGTATACGTAGAGTGCTATATTGAATGCTTGAATTCTTGAGCATTTGGTAAGGTGTTTGAATTCAATGAGAAGTCCCCAAGAGCTTGCCCAATGTGGCATAATATTGGGAGTACCATCGGAGAGTTTTCATCTGAACTTTTGAATTTATTCAACGATGGATCGGCGTCGATAAGTACCGGCCGAGATAAGTTTTAAGATACATGAAAGTAAATCAGCAAAGATGATATATAGATAACTGCATTTTATCATTATGCTAGCAAATGATCTGTAAACATAGTAAATTCTTTGGGTCTAGCAATAGAACCTACATTGGCAATAATGACTAGTTGTGTGCGACCCAACTAAGCATAGACTCGATACGTAGTTACTTGCGAAAATAATATAGCTTCTGCAGACGGCTTCGCATGATCCAGTTACATTGTCGTTGCATGGATACACAAATTCAATCTCGCAAACTCTCCCATGCACGAGGCCATCTGCATCAGCAAATTTAAAATAAAACTATGTAAAGATGAGAAAATCCAAAGAAGATGTCGAATATGAAATGTCGTCTCAAATTTGAAACATTGATATCATATGAGTTATAAGACGTCTGCGATTTATATAAATATTTAATAAAGGATTTTGGATGACATTTTATCTATCAAAACTGCTGACTGAATTCGTATGGAGTGGTTGTGAGATTCAAAACCTGAGGCCAGAGCCGCCAGTACAGTGACTACCAAAACTAATTTCAAAAGCGCAGCAATTGGGATTTTCATTTTCTGATATTCTAAGATTATATGTTCCAAGAAATTCTGGCTAATAATTTCTTTAAATAACATTTGAAAATGCTCAGTTTGGTTAAAAATGATAAATGTTTGGAATATAATCTGCTCAAGAACAGTAAAATATATTAAAATAATAAATGTATTTAATGTTTAGCACTTTTTCTTGTGGCCGAGGAAATTATTTTCATTCCAAATTTACAGAACAAATCAATTTGACTATATAATTTGGTTACGATATCTCAGTAATAAATTACTATCATGTTATTGACTAATTTACGTCGATTATGAATTAATGTATATGCATTTTGTAATTTGCATAATTGCATCGAGTACTTTACTTCTAGCCGCGTAATTGTATAATAGTTCGATATACATAAAAAAATTAAAAAAGCTTTTCGACCATTGATGTCGTTTCGAGTTTGGAGTATGATAACATGCAAGAGTATGTCTTTTGTGAGACGGGTCAACCCTACCGATATTTACAATAAAAAGTAATACTCTTAGCATAAAAAGTAACATTTTTTCGTGGATGACCCAAAAAAGAGATTCGTCTTACAAAATACGACTCGTGAGACCGTCTCACATAAGTTTTTGCCTTAATTGCAAAGAGATTCCGTTGTCATATATATATATATGTGTGTATATATATATATATATATGGTCAAAGATTATAAAAAATGTGAAGCGTGACGAAACCTCAAGATCAAGTTTCAAGTTTAAACAATTTTAATATGAGATTAAACGTTAAAAAAAATTTTTTGTTTAACGAAACTTCAAGATCAAGTTTCAAGTTTAAACAGTTTTAATATGAGATTAAACGTAAAAAAAAAGTTTTTTGTTTCAATTAAAAGTTTAATTATCACATACCAATAAATAAACTAAATAACACACACATATATATACAATAAATTTAATAGTAATGCAAAATTTTCAAATTTAAATAAAATCTCAAAATTGAAGGGAAGGGTTTTGATGGGATAATGACCCATGAGTTTTGAGGCGAATGAAATTTTTTTTAGAGTTTTTAGTTGATGGAAATTGAAATGATTTTAATAAGTTAATTTAAAATTTGAAAAAAAAATTAACGTGTAATCGCGTTTAATGTTGCTTAAGGCGATCATCCTAAAATTGAAATCTTCTTTCTTTTTTGTCTGATCGTAATATTTTCATCACGTTTCTGGTTTAATCATGTTTTCTAAACAAAACACACACAAAGTGGCGCGCGCGCGCGCACACACTATATATATACATATATATATATATATACACACACGTTCTCGCTGTGTGGTTGGCACGTGAGATATGTCCATTGGATAGAGTATGTGAGATACACGTGCGACTGAAGTTCATGCACAAATCCATGCAATTGGGATCTCCAAATTCACAGAATATAATGAAGGGATTCAGCTATGGCGGAGGATCCAATCCATTCTCTCTCCTCAAAGTATCTGCATTCCTATTCGTTTCACTCCTTTCCTTCTACTTCGGCAAGCAGTTCTCCGATGTCTTCTATCAGCAGCTCGGTTTCTTCTCATCTCAGCAATCTCAAACGCCGCCGTCTTCCTCCGTCGTCGGCCTCTCTCCTAATTTCAACAAAATCTTCGATCTTCATGCGCTCATAAATGAGACAAGTTTCCAGCAGCAACAGCAAGAGATAGTGCCAGCTCCTGCTCCAGCACAGCCTCCGCCGGTGCTGGAGAGAATGGGGGTGGTGGATGAAAGTGGAAATATGACGGTTGATTTTGATGTGGGCGAGTTTGATCCGAAGATGGTGGAGAATTCGGAGAACGCGAATGAAACTGAGGGATCAGAAAGTGATGAAAAAAGCGATAAGAAGGTTAGAGTTAGGCATCAGAAGTTTGAGATGTGTCCGCAGAGTATGAGTGAGTACATACCTTGTCTGGACAACCAGGAGGCCACTAAAAAATCGAATTCGACGGATGAAGGGGAGAAATTTGAGCGGCATTGTCCTGAAAAGGGGAAGGAGTTGAATTGCTTGGTCCCTGCTCCTAATGGGTACAAAACTCCTATTCCATGGCCCAGAAGTCGTGACGAGGTAAACTTTTTCCTTTTCTCAAATAAAACTATTTTAAAAAAATTTCCTTTTATCAGTTTGAGTTAAAGGTCATCACTTGTTCTCTCATTGTAAGCTGGTCAAATTGGGTTCTTCTTGCTGGACACTTGTGCACAACACTATTGTGATGCGATTAGTCAACCATGGATTTACTTATATATAGAAAAGTGTCCTGATGGTTTCAATAGCCAATATATCCTACGGCTCATGAGTTACGTGAGAGCAGCTCAGAATGAACCTCAAATTGTTATGCTCTCAGGTTTGGTTGAAATATATGTTGGACTCGGTGTCTCGGCCTAAGATGACTTGAAAGCTATTGCACTGCTTATTATGCAAGGGGGGTGCAAATGTGGATGGGTGTTGATGCGCGAGCAAAATAAGACAGTGATAATCATTAACATGGTAGTTATGTTCCCACTGTATTCCCCTGCAGGTGTGGTTTAGTAATGTTCCTCATGCTCGTTTGGCCGAGGACAAAGGAGGTCAGGATTGGATAACTATTGACCAGAACAAGTTCAAGTTTCCTGGAGGTGGTACGCAGTTCATTCATGGGGTAGACCAGTACTTGGATCGGATTGAAAAGGTGTTCATTCATTAATTTTAATAGCTGCCGACATTCTAATACAAGAATGGGTTGTATTTTAGAAGGATGAATGCAAAATGAGCTTTGGAACTTCGATCTTGTCTATATTTTTAGATGCTCCCTGAAATTGCATTTGGTCGACGAACTCGAGTTGCTCTGGACGTTGGTTGTGGTGTTGCGAGTTTCGGCGCTTATTTACTATCACGGAATGTTATCACCTTGTCTGTGGCCCCAAAAGATGTTCATGAGAATCAGATTCAATTTGCTCTTGAGCGTGGATGTGCCTGCGATGGTAGCAGCATTAGCAACTCGGCGTTTACTTTATCCAAGTCAAGCATTTGACTTAGTACATTGTTCAAGATGCAGAATCAACTGGACTCGAGATGGTAAAACTATTTTTATCTGAAACTTTATTCTGAGAACGAATTTTAATAAAACTCCTCCATTTAGTTTTAATTGTGAGGTGAAAAATTTCACCTTTTTTTTGTTGATATACTGCAATTGAAATTGTCAACTTGTTCATCTTGTAGTGATAAGGAATGTTAAGGGAATTTGTCCTTTTAAGTTTGAATTTCAGAAATCTTGGGCTGTGTTTTGCTCCATCGACCAAAGTTTAGCGGAATGTATGTAAAAAATTGGAGAATCTATGCTATATATATTATCTTAAAATTCGTAATTATGGACCTTTTATGACTAAAATCTAGCCCTTCTTTTCTAGAAAACCCACTATCATATCGCTATGTTGTTTAAATGATGCAATTTTGTTTGCTTGTTTGAATGTTTATAACTCAACCAACCTGACTCAAAAGATGGACTCGTCATTGATTGTATGCCAAGTCTGACATTGTGTAAGTGAAAATTTGAAATCCTGCTTTATAATTTTTATCGATGCTTACTCTAGATGAGGAAAAGATTGTGTGTTGGAGATTCTTGTTGCTACACCATAATTTGATGTGGAGTTTAAGATCCTTGTTGCCAAAATTTTACTCTGACTTTGGTAACATATGGAACTTTTCACACACTAATATTAATTCTTGCCATATGCAAACTATGTTTTCTTGGTCTAAAAAAATCTCATATGTTTCAGGGATTAATTATTTTAACTCATGCTTGTGCTTCTGTTTCCAAATTGTTGCTGCGTAGATGGAATTCGGCTTCTTGAAGTCAATAGGATGCTCCGAGCAGGGGGATATTTTGTCTGGGCAGCGCGGCCTGTTTATAAGGATGAAGCAGTCCTTGAAGAACAATGGGAAGGTAAATTACTTGAAATTCGGTGTGAATTAAAGCCATGCTTCATACCATGAGTTACTTGTTCCCCATTAGTGGACTTTTGTTCATAAGAGTAATTCTTCGGTGTCTACAGATATGGTTAACCTTACTAAACGTATTTGTTGGACACTTATGAAGAAGGAGGGGTACATTGCAATATGGCAGAAGCCCTTGAACAACAGTTGCTATTTAAGCCGTGAGAAAGGATCCCAGCCTCCATTGTGTATACGTGATGATGATCCTGATAATGTTTGGTAGGATTCCCGACTCTTTGGTTATCTTTAATGTAAAGTAGCTATTGAGTACGCCTGCTACACCTGCTTTGATACCAGTAAATGTAATCTATACTGGATTGGTGGTGTGTTTCTGTTTTTTTGCAATCCATTCTGAGCATGTAAGGGTGAAGAGTTGTAACATGTATTGGCAGATTATGATCCAAACGAGTGAATGAGTGCAAAACTAAGTGTCGAGCGTGAACTTTGTTATGAGATGAAGATTGCACTTGCGCTAAGTAGTTTTCGGAAGAAAATAATAGACCAAAATGTAAAACAAATGCATGGGAGAGGAATGTCTTTTCATGAAGCGGGCTCATTTACTAGTGGAGAGAGATGTTAAAACAGAATGAAACTTGGCTCACGCGTTACATTGCCTTATGTTTTATGATGTGATTAACGATAATCAATGGGCTGTATAGAGTGTTCTGTCTTCTCATAATTTACCATTCCTAATTTACTTCAGGTACGTAGCTTCGAAAGTATGCATAACACCTTTGCCAGAGGAACGATATGGCTCAAATGTTACAATCTGGCCAGAACGGTTGCAGAATCCTCCAGATAGGCTTCAGAGCATACAAATCGATGCTTTCATATCAAAGAAAATGCATTTCAGCACGGAATCAAAATATTGGAAAGAAATAATCGACGGTTATATACGTTATTTACATTGGAGCAAGATAAAATTTCGAAATGTCTTGGACATGAGAGCAGGTTTTGGAGGGTAACTCTACATACACAGACTTCTAATTCCATTTTACTTTTCTGTTTGATATTTATCAGTAAACTATGAAGGAGCACTTTCTGGTAGTATCCTTGGTGCTCATCAGTACAGTTTTCTTGACCAACTAAAAAGCTCTTCCACTGGCAGGTTTGCAGCGGCACTGATTGAGAATCATCTGGACTGTTGGGTGCTCAATATTGTCTCTGTCAATGGACCTAATACATTGCCTGTCATATACGACCGTGGTCTTATAGGGGTTATGCATGACTGGTTCGAATTCTTCATGCTTACTTTCTCAATAACAATGACCCGTGAGCAGACAAAAGTTGCATAGCAAAATGTGTTTTAAGATAAGATGCATCTGTTATCAAATTATATGATAACTTGCATATTTTCATTGAAACAGTGATAAAATAAAATTAACTTATAATGATCTTTTATCCTATCGATTTAAATTCTCTTAGATTCTTGTTATATAGTAAAAACAGATGATAATACAATATTTTGCAGGTGTGAGCCACTGGACACATACCCAAGAACCTACGACTTAATCCATGCTGCTGAACTTTTATCAACTGAACGGAAAAGGTACGAGTGGCATCACAGACCACTGTTATATTTTACATATTATCGAACAAAATCGAAGGAGAATACTTATAGATGATAAATCACTTGCTTCGATACATAGTAGAATTAGAAATACAGTGAAGTCAAGTCAAGTTTGGTAAGTTGGCCTAAGATATACACCCCAGATTTAAAAAAAATTATTATTATGTTTCTTACACTCCCCTTGAAGCATGTGAATCATTCCCAGCTTGTTCAGAGAGGACTCAAATCCTGTTTTGATGATGCCTTAGGACATCAATCTCTTGAGAGCTGTGGGAGCATATGATAAGACTAGACACATTGATCGGTTGCCATCAGGAACTACCACATAGGCCATGAATGCGATATTTCCATATTTGTTTAAAATTATTCGCATTCTGGCATGCTGTACTCGCATATTTGATTCGTTTCCTTAACTCAGATGCAATCTCTCCATCATCATGCTTGAAATGGACCGAATTCTGCGGCCTGGTGGACGTGTATATATACGTGACGTACTTGCTGTGATGGATGAACTTCAAGCAATTGCAAAGGCTTTGCGTTGGCGTGTAGCAATGAGGGAAACTTCCCAGGGCCCTCACTCCAGTTATAGAATCTTAGTGTGTGAGAAGCACTTTTTACAATCGTAAAACCACGAGGTATGGATTTCAAATTGCATGTTCATATACCTTTTTGAAAAAACCGGACGGTAAAAACATACGAGGGAGAGGGAGTAGGCCAAATCTCCCTGGTACAAACACACAATCACAACAAATTCCATGTTGGTTGAAATATGTTTCTCAGAGTGACATGGAACAGATTATGCTTGATTATCTGTTTTATTTGCTTTTACTTTTTCATTTTTCAAAAAAGCTCCAAAAACAAAAATTTCGAGATAAACTAAAACTACTCTTGGATTTATATAAATCAAACGGATTTTTGATACACACATAAACGGATTTGGGATGAAAGTTGGTGTAAGTATCATGAAAAAAGAATGAAGACATATTAAAGATGGAAATCAAGATCATATTAATTTTGTCGAAAAATCCATGTAAAAATAAAAAATTTAAAAATGGAAAAAAAAAGTTTCTCTAAACTTTATAAACCCTATTCGGGTTCTCTATTGATTTAAAATTTTCTCTCATTATTCATAAATATAAATTTTTCAAAATTATTAAGAATTATAGCAACATGAACAGGTTGGAGATGATTTTTTTATAAGCCATGGTAGGCTGAGGTTTTTCCAACCAGCCAAATGATGGTCGGCCTATCCCGCCTTGTTCGATGGTGTATTAAAATACCGCTTACCCATTTTTACATCTCTGCTAGTATGTTAGAATTTGACATCTAATATTCCAATATTTGTTCAAAGAATTATATGTAAAGTACTATCAAATAATAACTAAAATAAGCGTGAGTTCCATTAATAGTTTGTGAAAACTATCCTTTTCTTATCGTTCTCTTACAAATATTTTAAATTCAATAAATTGAAAACTTTTCACCAATTAATTTAGAAATTCATTTGTGTACGAAATGAAAGCAACATGAGGCCATTAGCATGAGACGCCCCTGAAAATATAATAGTTATTGTATTTATACACTATATTTTAGAAATAGAAATTTTCTCATTTTGAATACAAAATAACAATCATATAAAAAGATCAAAAAGTGATGCAGTTCAAAGAAAATCCAATGCCAAGAAACGGTAAAAGGAGAGCATAAATGCTAATTCAACATTCTCTTGATATTATATCAAGAATCATGTCTCTCTCGTTTCTTCGATCATGATTCACGACCAAAAGAATTGCATGTATATATGTCATGATTTTTCTTTGATGTTGGAGTCATTATCAAAAAGAAACCATCGCAAGTGCATGCCATAAGATCATGGTTTTACCTCCCATGAAATGAATTTGGGGACAGTTATTCACCCTCCATTCTGGCAATCGTATGGTTGTAAGCAAAAGATATGCTCAGCCATCAGAACCAGTTGGATCCATTTTACTCTCGGATCTTGGCCTCCATTTAACTTGTTGCCTTTGACTGGTTGATGCATGAGCAGGTCCATTTTTTTCCCCTCCGTTTTCCAACTTCAACCTTTGAAACTGTTTCTCTATTTTCAAGGGCCTTGGTGTTTGTTTCGGGTGCTGGTTGGGTCCACTTCTGACATGAGTTTGAACAGGGACTCTTGCTGCTGATTGTGGGATGACTGGATTAGGAGTACGCATTCTAGTCATCAACTGTAATACATGTGGCCCAACAAGAAATGAAACAAGTGTCGCTTGATTTTGATTGGGTGCGTAGAGCATTTCCTGAGTTCCCTGAATTGCTTCTAATATCTTTGTTAACTGGTTGCTGCTAACTGTCCGAGCTGTATTTGCTGGCTGTTCAAAGGGATCTTCAACCTGACCACCACCAACAATATCAAGTAAAAGGGGTGAGTGCGATTAAATTCTGTATGTTGATCTGGCACTAACAGGTCCATTTACCATAGCATGTGATCCCCTTTGATAGAACATATGCAGGGTAAACAAAAAATGCACCTTAAAAAGTTAACACGAGGATTATTGAATGACACAACACACACACAAAATGAGTGAGAGAGAGTGGGAGAGATTACAAATAATGCAAAGGTTTTTGGTAACCATCTCATGTTGCTGTCGATGAGCTCTAATTGTCCAGAATGTGGGCTAGTGCCATGCGTAGAAGCTCTTGAGCAAATGTCAAAAAACTGAAGGTGAAGACATAGAATCCGGGTTAATGTAACTGGAATAACTTTTATGTGTAACTACTGAGAGAAGCTTTTCAGTATGTCCACAACATTTTTGAAATACAATTTGGAAGTTTAACCGATAGGGATGGTGCTTAGGGAAATATATATCTAAAAGAATAACCTTTGCAAGGAAGGAAATGAAGAGATCTGACAATGAGCTTCGATTAATCAATCTTGACTTATCTGACTTAAGTCTGTTAATGTTCATGGCACAAACATCTTCTATTCTTTTTTCTGCAGCAGCCCTCACACCTGCAGGAAAAAGTAGCCAGACCATGAATCATAAATATAATTCATGGTGGATTAAAAAATCTCCCAAGTGTTCATATTCTGATAGCTTTGAATACAATCAACGCTGTCATAGATTTATTTAGAAGTATTCACACATATTATGCATCGATAATTCATCCATTTAGGATACAACGTAGTAAATTCTTCAAAGTATTGACATTTGATATTACAATGAGTTCTCCAAAAGAACAAGGTATATGAAGTCATCTTAATTTCTTTCTTTAATCAGATCAGAGTACATTGTCTTTCATTAAACTCTCAGACAACACAAAAGACAAAGAAAGAAAAAATTAGTGATGCTACAACAAGAAATATGCAAATATTCCAGAAAAACCATCTGTGCATGATGTTGCAAATTTTAGAACAAAAGTTCGATCTTACCAGTAAGGTGGTCGACCATATTTTCTGGATATATTTCTCTAAGTGGAGGCAATATTGCAGGTACCACAGTCTGCAAGATATTAGGAGGATGAACCAGAGTAACAAAAGCATATGGTTTAAAATATATAATTTGGAACAACAAAACAAATAATAACTAGCCGAAGTATATTGCTTGTGAAGAGAGTCATGAAAAGGTTGAATCTGACAGAAACTCTTGATTGAAGATCGAATACAATTTATGATCAGAAAAAAATTCCATGAGCTTTTCCACAATAATTTGATTTGAGATCAAGATTTTTCTATGAAGCTTTTCTTATGTTTCTATTTACTTTAATAAGTTTGAATTCATGTCAGCAATGGATGTCATATATTGGCTCAAAAACCCCAGAAAAAGCTTTCTTTTAACCATTTTTGAATGACATTATTCGGTCTAAAATTACCTGCAAATGGAAAATTATAAGCAGGCTGAGAGAATACGAGTTCAAAGTACCCGATTTTGAATCATTAATGCGATGAGCTTTGGCCCATTCCTTGACCTACACAAAGAGATTACTATTAATATTGTATCATGGTTTTCCAGAGCATGTTTGCCACTACAACACAGAAACTTGCCAGTAAAACCAGATCACGGAAGCGTCCGTCAATCTCGTTGACCCAGAATAAAAGTTTTGACTTCATTTGACCACTTAAGTTGTTAATTGAGATGTCACAGGAGATGTTGCAGCTTCCCACAAATTTCAATATGGGTACCCTAGCATTAGAGATAAATCGCAACCTCTGATATCCACCTGAAAGCAAATTAAGTGATGGATCAAAGAGGTACAATGATTTGTGCCCATTTGATGTCCTTGCTCTAACAAATTTTTTTGAAGTCACACTCTGGGAATCTTCTTGGTTAGGCTTATTGTCATAAGAACACAACTAGGATCCCGCAAGTTTTCAGTTTTTCTTTTCTTAAAACATAATTGTATTAAGATGTACAAGTTTGCATTGCCTGCTTTGAATTTCTTTGGTTCATAGTCAATAACTTCAAAAGAATTGCTCTTTTTTTGCCATCACCAACCACTTAAACTTCTAGTCGTAGATATCATCGTGCATCAAATGGAAGGAAGCAAATAAGTTGAGAAAACCGGTGAAAATAAAATTTCATAACAAAGAGGAAAAGATTCAAGTTTGTCATCGTGTAATATAAAATGGCACACTGAGAATCTTATTATGTTGCATTAACAAATGACCAGGATGGAACACATAGTCAAAAGCATAATACTCAAGGAGAGTGAAAAATTAGCTTTTTTCATCAGTAGCAGATTACCCCTCTTCCTCAAGGCTTTAAGCACATCTTCCAAAATAATTTGCTTTTGCTTTTTTCCCATGGATGAAATATAAGAACCATTTTGCAATTCTATGGATATATCCAAATCTCCCCATCTTGTGAAGAGATTAGACACAAAAGATCCATATGGTTCCACAGTTGCCCCTGCTGTGGCAAAATTGAACATAAACTGTGAGATGTGTCGCTAACCTACATATTTCCAAAGTTTCCAAAAGATCATAGAAAAAAGATGATAACTTTAAGTTTGGTTATTCAACTATCAAACAAAACTTCTTCAAGTTGATGACTTGGGGAGCTGAAGCATCTATCTCGCCTTCAAAATAGGCATACTTGTACTATATTGACAAAGTTCTATATCCGCTCGAGCTGATAAATAAGCATTCATCAATAACATTTAATTTCTACTTGTACACATCAAATGTGTACAAACTACTCTAGCCTGTCATATATAAAGTTATAGAAATGAAACATTCATATGCTGACCATATTGTCTAACAAGTTGATACAAGGAACCTAACATTATTTTATGAGCTCATAGATTGTTTGGTATAGTCCATGACTGCAGGATGAAGGAAAAACTAGTTACCTGACATTATCTGCTCCCAGGAAAGATACAAATTAAGCGTGGAAAAGACAATTTTGATTACAAAAACCAGCATATTCTAAGATCATTAAATAAAAGATGGATATTGGAAAAAAAAATCAAGTATGTTGAGCTTGCCGCTTGATCAAATTCTTGAAAGTAATTATATCCCTACATGAATATTCTTATAAAACTAAATGGCATTGAGAAAGATGGTCCATACTAAGGTTTTATTCACAAGGGACTGGGAAGTGTCCATGCCATAGTATGTTTGACAGAAGACGTGTCTTCAAATTGTACATGCAACAAAGCAATTGACTTAATAACAACTAGCATGACCACGTGTTCCATGTCCCAAGTCCAACACCACACCGAACATAGACCAATATTCCCTGGCTTGAGGTATAACATGCAAGGCTTAATTGCTTGGCTACTTTGTTATCTCTTTCACACAGTGTATGTCTACCATTAAACTTCAAGTGGTTGGGTAACAATAACCATTAAGAAGCATATGTCAAAGCATCAAATACCTCTTAGACTTTCCATGGGTTCAACTGCAGCTCGAAGCTCATTAATAATCTGAAATCTGACAGACCAATCCTGTCCCGAGGGATTGATCATGCGAAGAATATCCCTAAGAGTAAGCTCCAACAAGTTAAACCCATTCATTCTGAGGATGCTTCAGATTGACAACATGTTAAACTTTCAGCCGAGAAGAGGAGATCCCGAGGTCGGAAAATTGGCTGAATCAGGGACAAGAATAATAGCAATATCACAAATAACACTAGAAACAAAATGAATCTAATAACAAGAATTTTAAGAAAATGGAAACAAAGCCGAAAGCACAAAAGCTCAAACCAACAAAGTAAAATATTTAAGTAAAAAAGAAACATAATACTTTTATACCAAGAAATGCATCGCAATAATTTAAATCCAAGATTATAGCTAATATCAACTGTAGACACAATGAATTCCCTTACATCACTTAAGCAGGGATTGATTTCAACTCAGTTTACATTTTACATTGTCTATCATTCTTCATCCGTCAAAAAAGACCCATCAAATCAACGGAAGCAGATCCCATTTTCATTTAATGTTATAAAAACACTTCTTGTAGCCGTTTAAGCAAACACCATTAGTTTCATTACAAATTTTCCCTCGATTCATCCATGCAACAATGCAGGATGAAATAACCAGTCATTCCCCACGATAGAAAATTCAATCAGGCGTAATCCACAAACAAAACATATAAATCGCAAGCACAAAACCGACGCTATCGATAAGATAACACTCCAACACATCATTTAGAAAGAATCCCAAAAACCCCAACCTGCCAAAGTTGGGAAATTCATCGAAGGATTCACGGAGAAGGCATTGCCCGAGAACAAGGGTTTTTTTGTGAGCGGAGACGGTGAAATGTTTTATATGTAAAATTTACAGCAAAAGAGAGCTTTTAAATTTCAACTTTTGAGTCGAGAATGAGTACGGCGTCAAAGTTTCCAATCATTAATGCACACGTGTCTTGAACCAGAAATGATGATTCTTTTCATTTAATACATATATTTATCAGACGGATCGATCCGGATCCACTTCAATGTTGACCGGATTTTATGAGATGATCATTCATCTATAAAAAAAAAATTATTTTAAATATGAACATGATTAACTCGTCTCACAAATAAAAATCTATGAGACCGTTTTACAAAAATATAATTATTTAAATTAGATTTATAACTATTTTAAGTTTGGATCGGGTAAAATGGTTGGAAAAAAAAGATTTGATTTTTTCTAGGATCCAATCCAGTTCAGATTTAGTTCAATATTAGTTTCAGTATTGGTTTTAAAATGGGTCTACACTCTCAGTCCAATAAGTTCAATTCGGTTCAATCTATTATCTCAGAAGTTGGTGTAAGTTTCATTTCTCATCTTTACTTTAAAATTTATTTATTTTATATTTATAATAAGATTAATAATTGAATATATAATTTTTGACAAAAACTTATGTGAGACGATCTCCAGGTCGTATTTTGTGAGACATATATTTTTTTTGGGTCATTCATGAAAAAATATTACTATTTATTGTGAATATCGGTATGGTTGACCCGTCTCACAGATAAAGATTCGTGAGACCGTCTCACAAGAGACATACTCATAACTTTTTGATTAAAAATAAATTATTTTAGTTCTAAGCAATACCGTAAGATTCTGTTTATTTTTAAATTGAAAAGAAATATAAAGGAATAAATTATGAAATAAATTTAAAACTTAAAATTGTTAAAAAAATTCTAGATTTTTAAATATATTAAAAACTTTCATGCCCAAAAAATCTTAAAAAATTGAAATGTATATTTTTTATTATAAAATTTTATTTAGTTAAAGATACTGTTTATTTTTTAAACAAAAAAGAATTGTAAAAGGGCCATGTTGCGAATTAGTTAAAATAAATAAAAAAATATTGGATGGAATGTTATAATATTTTTCAGATGGAAAATACGCTCGAATTTCTAAATTATCTTTTCTTATTCCATAACCAAAACATGTAGGAGTCAAATGACGTATTGATCGTTCTTTATGAGAGATAATTATTGCATCTTGCATTAAAGATTATTCAAGTTTTATGTTTCTATCAAAAGATATTTATATTATATATATATATATATATCAAAAACATATATATATGTGTGTGCGCGCGCGCTTTTTTTTTTTTTGGTATAATTTTGATTTCATGGACACCCAATGATGGGTGCATATATAAGCACCGTTGGTGTGACGTTCATCTATTAGACATATAATTTTATTATATCCAATAGATGATCGTTACCTTAGTTGTAGTGACCCAACTCGGATCCATTGCTTACACTTGTTAAGCATGCAATTAAATAATTAGTTAAACATGATTATATAACTTAAACAACGGAAACACAAATATAAATCCCAAGGGAAAAAAATAGGTGGAATACAACCGGTAACTAGAACAAGATAAAAGCTTAATTTGTTATACAACCAAATCGAAACTAGTATCTTAAAACTGACAACATAAATAAATCGAAATAAAAATCTTTGAGTATTCGCTCAATCCTCCGCTAACCACACCCTGAACCACCAGCCTCGTCCAACCTGAGATTGCCTCGTCGAATGAGGTGCCCAAGATAAAACGAAGGACGTGAGCGACAAATCGCTCAGTACGTAAATATGAGTATACAAATCTATATGTGCATGCAAATGATGTGAACTTGGTAACTGGGTAAATGGTATGAGTCAGGGCAGAGTCCTAGCCATGCTAGGACTCAAAAACCAAGGGCTGGGAGGAGTCCTTCCTTACCAAGAAGGACTCCACCCGAAAGCAAGTAGGAGCAGCGCAGGTTTTGCTGGTGCAGGGAAGAAAGGAGCTCGGCCAGGGGGTTTGGGCTGGGCTAGGTTAGGTCTTTAGGGTCTTAAGAAGGTGCACAAGGGGCTGGTTCAAGGTCTGGAGCGGTTGGCTAGGTCCTAGCAACATAAAAGTAGAGTCCTAGTATAAGTGTGATTCTCGACCAAGCTGCATGAAATCTGGTGCAGGGCTTCGGGCGCGAGTTCAAGGGGCTAGGCTGGCCTGGGCTGGGTCTGGGCGTGGTCCATGGGAGGTTAGGGTCATGAAGAGTCAAGTGGTTAAGGGCTGGAGGAGTCCTAGACTAGGTAGGAGTCCTTTTGTTCATGGGAGGCTCACACACTCACGTACAGGATTTTGGGTCAAGTTTCAAGAAGGTTTTTGAGCGGGCCAGGGCTGGTTCTTTGGGCTAGACTTGGTAAGTAGGGTCCCTATGTGGGTTGGCTAGGTTTTGGCTCGAGATGGCTCGGGCGTGGCTCGAGTAAATTAGGAGATGACTCGGGGTGTTCGGTTATGTGTCAAAAACAAAAATTTAAGAACTAAAATTGAATCCATGGGTCCACGGGTGTGGCTCATGATTTGGAAGGGTAGAATAAATCTGAAAAATGCTATGTTTAAAATTTGGGATCAAAATAATGAGTTTTGGATTTATTCGGGATTTAATCGCCACGCGAAACGCTAATTAACGAGTTAATCGAAACGCCTAGTTTTAAGATTTATAAAATTAGAAAAAATTAGATTTAAGCTTAAATAATTATTAAAAGTCTAAGTTTTTAATTTGGAAATTTTATATTAAGGTTGGTTTAATTCGGGATTAAGACGCATTAATACGTCACATTTAAAAGATTAATTTAAAAGTTCTCGATTTAAGCTAAATAAAAATATGAAAAAATTCAAGTAGGCTTAAATAATTATTCGGGACATGTTAGAGTCAATGAAATTAATAAAAAGTCAAAAACGTGAAATTTTACGTCTAGGGGTAAAACGGTCATTTTACATCTAGAAATTAGTAAACGTCATGGCAGTGTCCTGAATGCTGTTTTATATGCTACTATGATTATTTTCAAAGATTATGGATGTTTATGAATTTTTATATGTTAATATGTCAATTTTAAATGTTTATGAATTTTTAAGCTTTTAATATGTTTATTTTTAATGTTTATGGATTTTTAATATGTTAAAATGTTATTCTAAATGTTTATAGATGTTTTTATGATTTAATATGTCAAAACGTTTATTTTAAATGTTATTTTAAATGTTTATTTTAAAACGTTTATGTTTTTTTTTTATGATTTTTATATGTTAAAACCTTTATTTTAAATGTTCATGGATTTTTATGGTTTAATCTTTGACATTTAAAAGACGTGTTGCATGCTTGGTTTAAAAGAAAAACGATATTATATGCATGTTTTTATTAAGTGATGGAAATACGAAATGTTGAAGGACGTGAAGGGATTGTGACTAAATATGTTGGAAATATCGTGAGGGTTATGGTCCCAATGGGAGCCTGACGATCGTGTTTCCGTTGATACGAATACGATGATATGATTGGAGATGTCATGAGGGGAGAAGGCCCCAGAGGGAGCCCATTTATGGAAAAAGACCCCAGAGGAAGTCCCGACGATCGTATTTCCAATGACATGATATGTTAATACGTAAGGTCAATGCCCAGTTGACCGGTGAGAGTATTGCTGGTGTCCCCCGCCGCCCAGTACTGTGGTTACATGTAGATGAATCCATCACCCAATACGTTAAAGAATACGAGTCACAATCACGATCTGAATTCAACAAACACGAACATGAATAAGAATATGTTGACACGACTATGAATATGTTGATACGAATATGGATATGTTAATATAAATATGAATATGATGACATGGATATGTTGATATGAATATGGATACGAATATGAATATGTTTAAGTTTATATGAAAATGTGTATGAAAATGTTTATGCATAAGATTATGAAAACGTTTTTATGTATCACGAAAATGTTTACGAAAATGTTATGTTTTAAGTTTATGCATCTTCATGAAAACGATATTTTAAGTACAAGTATTTTTACTGTTATATGTTAATTGTATTACGTATTACTTGATATTAAGGATATGATGTGTTGAGTCTTTAGACTCACTAGGTGTGTATGATGCATGTGATTATGATAATAAGGTTATGGGAGGTCTTGATGGTTGACTTTGATGGATTGAAGGTGCACATAACCCGAGGACCGACGCTAGTTTTCCGCACTAGTTATGATTTATGATTTTAAGTGATGTTAAAGATATTTTTTTTACGACGATTTATTTATGAGTGGTTTTTGAGAGGTTATAGTATGTGCTATACTTTTCGAATAATGTTTTTGAGTTGATAAAATAGTTGGTTGTTTTACTTTTAAAATGGTTCCAAAACATTTTATGATTTGGTCGAATGCTATGTGAGGTTTGAAAAAAAAATAGTATGTTTTAAGAAAACGAGTAGCAGACGTCTCAGCTTACATGTCTTGCCTCCTACTAACGACTTTGGCCCCCATATAGATAAATTTATGTAGATCGAATCTACGATGGACATCTTTTGATGATGACGGTGTTCTCGAGAATATTATCTATGATGTTCTTGGTCATCAGCATTATCATCGCCTCAACGTCCACGACCTATGCTACCATTACTATTGCCATCATCAAAACCGGCCATCTGAAATGAGTAACGAACTATTAAATCCCAAAATCGCCACTATTATGTCCCAAAAATTGTATGCATGATTTGATACCATAAATGTAATGAATCAACCCGGATTCACTAATAACACTTGTTAAACATGTATTTAATTAATTAGTTAAATATAATTACACAACTTAAGGAGCAAAAACACAAACATAAATCCCGAAGGATAAAAACTGACGGAACACAATCGTTAACCAGAACAAGATAAAAGCTTAGTTTTTTATACAATTAAATCGAAATCATTGTCTTAAAACCAACAACATAAATAAATCGAAATAAACCTCCTTGGGTCTTCGCTCGCTCCTCAGATAATCATGACTTAAACAACCAGCCTCGTACAAGCTAAGACATGCCCCATCGAATGAGGTGTCAAATATAAAAATAAATACGTGAGCGACAAAACGCCTGATGTATAGATATGAGTATACAAACCTATAAGTGCATACAAATTACATGAACTGAGTAACTGGGTAAACGTAAAACATCATGCTTAGTCTAGGCGCCACGAGTGAGTAGAACCATTTGGGGTCAAATCTGCTGGGTAGCTCTACTCGCATCAAGATCGTGGATAGTAGGTATGCTAACCGCCGTAATTTCGGTCTTCGACATGACGATTGCTCCCGATGCTCGATCATATATCAGAAACATATGAGCGACCCTATTAGATACAAGATCAACATGATATATGTACATGAAACATATGTATAACACAAAAACATACACATCATGACAGATAAAACGCAACACATAAGAATGTACACTCGCTGGCTATCTCATTCTGTATTTAAATACATGTATAACTTGTCTAAGAATCCCTAAGCTCCGGTACTAAAAACCATAATCATTAAATCATGACACTAGGATCACCAACTGATCAAAACACTATCTAAACGTTTTTTCCTCAAGCATCCCATAATAAACATAAGATTTTAGGCAATGATATAATTATAACTGTTTGATAGCAAAGTGAGAACATCGTACAGTTTTCCACGTTTGTCAGACTTGTTCTCTTGTTCTCTCGCGACGGGGAGATGATTGTCTTCAAAGCATTTGTCTGAATTAGATTACCAATAATTAATTAAGCAAAAAATTTATCATGAAAACTTCCATCCATGAGTCAATTTTATGAGATATATATCTCATCATACTTGATTTATGAAATTTTTTATTTTTTTATACTAAAAATATTACTTTTTATTTTAAAATATGTATCTTATGAGATGATCTCACAAATCTTTATTCGTGAGATGAGTTAACTTTGCTCATATATACAATATAAAATAATATTTTTAACATAAAAAAATTATATTTTTCATAGGTGGGCAAAATAGAGTATCGGTATCACAAAATTGACTCGTGAAACTGTCTGACTTAAGTTTTTGTGTTTAATTTAAATATGATTCGAGTTGGCTCATCTTACAAAAGAGTAGGTCTCTTGTGATACGGTCTCACGAATTTTTATCTGTGAGACGGGTCAACCCTACCGATATTCACAATAAAAAGTAATATTCTTAGCATAAAAAGTAATATTTTTTCATGGATGACCCAAATAAAATATTTGTCTCACAAAATACGACCGATGAGACTGTTTGATACAAGTTTTTGTGCTTATAAAAATAGATCAATAAGATCTTCTCACTAAATACCCATTCATAACTTGTTATGTGAATGAATAATTACGTAACTTGACTTTTAGTATTCTACAGGAAAAACAAAAAAGTCATGCTTTTAAGTTTATGTTTTATTTTTAAATTTAATACTATTGAATAATCAACATGGTATGTCCGCTACCTCCAACTCCTTGCTAGGAGTATTACACACGTTTCCCAATCTCCCAATCCCAGGTTTCTCACTTCAAGTAAATATCACGCATTTTCAATTACCAATAAAATTTAGTTTATTTGTTTTTATATATATATAAAAAAAATTCTGAGGATAATTTTATATTTCGATTTTCGCCTTTTAATCTTTACAAAGAATTTATATAAAATATTTGTATATATAATTTGCTTAGTTAATAAGAAAATAACTCTACCTAGATTATTTTTGCTTATTTTTTTTAAGAAGATATGGATACAATAGCTTTTATGGAGATTAAGACGGAAAAATGACAATGGATTGAGATGAGAATTAGTTTGTCATTCACGTCTCCGACCCAATTTGTGTTTCTAGTCAATCTTAAAATTATCATCCCTATCACCGTCCCATTTCAAAAATTCACTGAGTCCACAAATAAATATTGTAATTATTAATTATTTTTGTTATTAATTCATCTTATTATTATTATTTTATTTTCTATAAAAGAATAATAATAAAATCATGGTTTTTTAATCCAAACACATACCCAAAAAAATGTGTGGGTGGCAGAAATTGGAATTTATTGCTTTGGGTCTCTTCAACTTTTTGTTGACCTGAAAACAAAACCTAGTACTGTTTATTTAATTCACACACACACAGTATATGAGGCGTCTCCATTTCCATAATTCTCTAACAGAAATCAATCAAATGCAACAGTGTTTCCTGTGAAGAAGAAAATGTACAAGACCCGAGATCATCCGGGTCAGGACCCGTTCAAGTGCTTGAAGCTCGCTTCGGCGGAGTGGAAGGCCTGTGATTTCTTAGCGGCGTCGTTTAAGGCCGCCGCCGTAGTCTTCTTAGTTGCCTCGATTTCCTTCGTTCTCTACTCCTCCTTCAACGGAACCAACCGGCCCGTTTACCTCCCCTACCCGGCCCGGTACATCGCCAGACTCGACTCCGACTTATTCCCCACAAACATCTCCCACATAGCCTTCGGGATCGGCGGGTCGGCCCGGACCTGGACGGACCGGCGGCACTACTCGGATATCTGGTATGAACCCAACACGACCCGCGGGTTCGTGTTCCTCGACGAGAGGAACACCCTCCCCAGTAACATCCCCTCCCGGGTCTCGTCGGATTGGACCCGGTTCAGGAGGACGGTCGGGTCTGAGTCGGCGGTGAGGATAGCGCGGGTGGTGGTGGATTTGTTCCGGGCGGGGCTGCCGGACGTGAGGTGGTTCGTTATGGGGGACGATGACACTGTGTTCTTCCCCGATAATTTGGTGTCGGTGCTGGGGAAATATGATCACCGCAGGATGGTGTACGTGGGCGGGAACTCGGAGAGCGTGGAGCAGAACGTGATGCATGCGTACGATATGGCGTTCGGTGGCGGAGGTTTCGCCATTAGTTATCCATTAGCGGCGGAGGTGGCGAGAGTAATGGACGGCTGTCTGGATAGGTACCATTATTTCTACGGCTCCGATCAGCGGGTCTGGGCCTGCGTTGGGGAACTCGGTGTACCGCTTACCATTGAACCAGGCTTCCACCAGGTATCTATCCTTCCACATAATTTATTTTGTACGATTTTGATTTTTGTGATTTCAAAATTATTATAAAATATTTTTTAAAAAATGATTTTATCATAATCTCTGAATTTTGTACAGAAATTATTTAACACAAGAAATTATTGTTCACAAAGTTAGTTTATATCTATATATTTTGTAGAGATTCCATTCGAGTTGGTTGGATCGAGTTGAAGCAATAGTATTATTCAAAAATTGTTCGATTCGAAACCAACCCGAATCCAAAAACTCTCAACTTGAACTCGAGTTCGAATCCGATTAACGTGATTTTGAATTTTTTTAAAAAAAATTCAAAGAAAATAATATTTTAATTTAAAAGACTGTAACAAAGTTTCTATTATATATATGAATTTGAAATATTTTTATTAAATCAAATAAATAATTGTTTAAAAAATAAAAAAGTTCGAAATAAATATTAAATTATAAAAATTTATGATATAAATATACAATAAATATTTTTTCAGACATATAATATATAAAAATGTAGGTAATATTTATTTATTAATTATTATTATTTTTTAAATGGAAATTTTCATATCAATACGGGTTGACTTCAACCCAACCCAACCCGATCATTTTTTTTCGGGTCAGCTATTGGGTCCAACTCGATCTGACTCGAACCCGAAAACTCCAAACACAAACCTGATTTTTTGGGTTGAGTCGTGTCGGGTATCAGTTTATATAGAAATTAATTATTTTGTTTAATTTTCTATTATATCAAATTTATGAATAGGTTATTTATTTAGTGAATGCACTTTGTGTGTTGAAGAAAATTTTGTTTACCTTGTGATTATTATTGATGATATGTGTAGTATAGATTGAAAAATTGAAGATTAATTAATATGTCCAGGGAAAAAAAAGAATTAAATTTATATTATTATTTATAAAAGTATTCTAATACATGCTCCGACGTTCTTTTAGTAATTTTCTCAAGGGTGGAAAGTTACTTAAATGTAAAAAAACATGGGGTATGACAATCGACGGGTTGTCTTTGTCTCGTGTCTTTTTTTGGGGAATTCAAAAATTGCTATTAATTCCATTTGACTTAATTGGAGATCTTGGTGTATTTATTATTTTGTAAATGGAATCATAATACCACTTACAAATATAAAATTATATGAACAATAAGATGAGTCGATTTAAGTCATATCTACAGTGAAAATGATATTTTTAACATAAAATTAATATTTTTCATAGGTTGACTCGGATTGGGTCGTATATATGTCTTACAAATGGCAAAAACTTGTGTGAGACGATCTCACGGGGTGTATTTTATGAGACAGATATCTTATTTGGGTCATCCATAAAAAAATATTAATTTTTATACTAAGAGTATTACTTTTATTGTGAATATTTGTAGGATTGATCCGTCTCACAGATAAAAATTCGTGAGATCGTCTCACAAAAGACCTACTCTTTACAAAATTAATTTGTAAGACAGTCTCATAGATTTTTATTTTTTATTTTTAAATTATATACCAATTACTTTTTAGTTTCTTTGTCGATAACCATGAATGATTTAGATCTTTTAACTTTTTTCGCGGTAAATGAGATTATATGTGTCTAAGGATAAATCTAATTAACCGATATTAATTTTTTTTTATCGTGTAGGTTAATATTTATTTTTTTACCAAAAATTACAACTGTGTAAGTATATCTAAAATCTTTTAGTCCGCAGTTAGACTACTTCAAAAGGTAAGTGCCAATTGGCCAACTCCACTCCCAATTAGGACAGTTTTTCCACACCCATACAACTAAATAAATTTGGCCCATTAACGTTATCGTGTGGTTTGAACTCGACAATTTTTAATATTAAATTACCTGTCACAAAATAAAAAAATCATGTATATATTACCAAAAATTATCTAATTCTGAACATGTAAAAAATATAAATAATAAGGATAGATAAAGGACAATTATACAAATTGAAAAGTTAATGTGTCACTAATCCAATTATATTACTACAAACTGTCAAATGTAAATTTCCATAAAAACAAATATACCATACCATCAATTCTCAATGATTCCCAAGTTTTTCTCTTGTTTCTTTCTTGTGGAAGTATTCTACTATCTATTTTTAGTCCATTTACCACTGGCTAGCGGTTTATTTCATCTTACCCATGTGGGCATTGTCCCCCATGATAGGATGGATGGCCAAGATTTGTACATGCATATATTGGACCAACTTTTTTTTTGAAATTGTATGCGTGGCAAGATCATATCCGTTAAAATTGAAGTGAGGGTAGTACCCACATAGGTAGGATCCCATTAACCCTGGCTAGCTAGCTATTTAGTAGATTATTAAAGGAAAAAATATTATTAAGATATATTATTAAATTTTTTCTAAAAAAAATTTAATTTATTTTTTTCTAGAACGTAAATTTTCACTTATTTTGTATGATGTTTTTTGGTCCTTTTACTATTTGAATAAAAAAAATTAGTTTTTCAGTTCTTTATCCTTACTCAATTTTAGTAATTAATTTCGTATTTAACGAGCAAAATTAGTCTTGTAAATGATTCCGCATAATCAATTTTGTCTTTTATTTATTTATTTTTATATCAGAATTAATTCCATATCTATTTAAAAATAATAGGTTTTGATTATTTTTATTTATATTTATATCTGAAGTTATTAGATCAGTTTTATTTGGTTACGTGCAACAATTTTCTCTTTAACGACATAACTTGTAAAAGAGAATAACATATTTTTTATTGGCTGAACTTAATCAAATTTTTTTAGCATTTATATCATAGAAAAATTAATATTTGAACGTCATCAAAATGTTAACTTAAATTACTTTTTGCTAATAAATTAATGCATTCAATGGAAAGAGAAAATGAAAATTATTGGTTGTGAAAAGAACCTAATTTGGACAGTTTAATTTAATTTTTATGGCAATAAAAATAAGAATAAAGTGTTGAAAATTCTGACTTTGTTTAAATTTAAGGAACAGTTCTTTTACCTGAAAAAATTATAATTTTGGTTTTTTAACTTGCACATTTTTTATTTTTTTGTATGTTATAGGACAATTTATGGTTTACTCCACTAATTTGTATTTTTTTTTTCATTTTGGTTATTTTTCATCGGAGTGCTGACTCGGCACCGTAAAGAAAGGTTAATTAGATCCCCATAGGTAGGAGGAAATAAACCGGAAAGGAACGAGGTATCGCAGAAATTGCTGACTAGTTTGATGACAAGTCAACACTTCAATGTGAAAAGACAGAAATTGAAAAATTGCGCAAATTAGTGGATTGAGATCGTGAATTAAATAACAACAAGACCAAAAAAAAAAAACGTACGAGTTACATTTATAAAAATATAATTTTTCGAGTTTTGCCCATTGCTATTGTACAGAAGGTAAACAGTATGACTAAATATCAACTATATATCTAACATTTTTGTCACCCTCAATCTCCAGATTGACATCAGAGGCGACCCCTTTGGCCTCTTAGCAGCACACCCCTTGACACCTTTAGTTTCACTTCACCACCTCGACCACGTGAAGCCGTTGTTTCCGAACCAAACACAGTTGGATTCACTGAAAACCTTAATGAACGCATACCAAGCCGATCCCTCTCGTACATTGCAACAATGTATTTGCTACCTTCACAAGTATAAATGGTCAGTTTCAATCTCATGGGGATATACCATTCAAATATATCCAATGTTCTTGACTGTTAAAGATTTGGAGAGACCGTTGCTTACGTTCCAAACATGGAGGAGTAGCAGCGATGGGCCTTTCACGTTCAATACCAGAGCAGTGAGTTCCGACCCCTGTGAACAACCGGTTATTTTTTACTTGAACTCGGTTACAGTGGATGCGAATGGTAAGACTATAACTACTTATAAGAAGTTTGTGGTTAGGACACTGAAGAAATGTAGTTGGCAGTATGATCGAGCTGTGGCGATTGAGAGCATCATAGTATCTGCATCTAAAATGGACACTGAAGATTGGAAAAAGGTTGGTTCTGTTTTTCTCATGTCATTCTCCTTAAGTTCTTGCTCTGCTCTGCTCTGTCTGGATTCTTTGTTTGGTTTGATTTATGAATTTAATCAGGACAAAGATCCGATGAAGCGAAATTTGCTGCTATGTTTATGCTACACTATTCATGAATCTGAACATAATGAACCTGTATACATAAACAAATTGGTAGTTTGCCAACATCATTGTCATTTACTCCTCTTGGGTTCAAGTACCATATGGTGCATTCGTCTTCTTAGTTTCAAAAAACTGGTGTTTTTTACTAGCTCAAGAAAATAATGTCTTTTTTATCGTCTCTATCTTTGCCATCTCACATGCCATCAAGTAGATGTATACCAAGCTTCAGCCATTAAATTTGAACCCAATAATTTTCTTAGGACATCAGTGTTTTTATTGAAGTAGTTTAATGGGATTTGCTTATTTTTTAAAATATATATATACCCCGTGAGTCTCGGAGAGACTGATCGGTCTTATGATGTTGTCGGATCTGCAGAGACCACGAAGACAATGTTGTGAGATCAAAGAGAGTTCGATACATCAGACCATGAGGATTGAAGTCAGAAAATGTAAGCATTCGGAAAGTATTTCCATTTGAGGTTAGTTTTCCACTCTTCTAGGTAGTGTAAATAGCTCGAGTCGCGAGGTTAAATTACCACGCTTCTGTGCAGTGTAAATAGCTCGAGTCGAGCTAGAGTAGTGGTGTTATAGAGTGAGTCGATTGCAAAATGTGATATGATCGAAGTCCTCTCGAAGAAAATGAGGAAAATGCTATCAGATTTCTCCCTTAAAGGTTGATCAGATCTTTATGAAAATGAAATTCGGATGTTTCTTTTCACTACTGTTTGTATCCTTGTTCATATTCTCACATGTACGGTTTCAAGTGAAGTTCGATGCTACCAGGAGAGAGTGTCCAAGGGTCTAAACTTATTTGTGCATGTTTTTTACCATGGACCTAACAAGAACAAATAATGTTGGGTCATTCGAAGCAGAGTATGCTTAATCTTGAACATGAACAAACCATATTAAAAGCGTGGATCTTTTAATCTCGATCTTGAATTTACTATAATAATCATGTTTTAAATTACTATGACATTCTAATTATATTTAAAACATTATATTAAAAAATATTAATCTTCATAGTATTACACACATTTTATTATCCAAAATCATACAAACCAATCATACAAACCAATCGATGCGTGATGGTCAAAATTGTCATCACAATTTATACAAACCAATCGATACGTGATGGTCAAAATTGTCATCACAATTTGTATAAGAGTAGATATTCGTTAGACGGATTAACTCGGTTCATACATGCAGTTAAAAGTAATATTTTTGACATAAAAAATAATATTTTTTCATGGATCAGGTTGAATCAGATATATGTTTCACAAAATTGATACACGAGACGATTTTACGGGAGTTTTTGTATTTTTATTTATAAAAACAAAGTAGCAGTATTGCTCGCGTAGAAACTGAAGTAAGAGCAAAATTTAAAATCATGTCAAGGGGGGTAGATAAAAATATTAATGCTTGAATGAGGGATTCGAATTTAACTCTGGTATTACTAGTAATCCAGGTAAGTGCTTAATTGCATGCAAAGATTTCTCAACAAATTTTTTTTTAAAATAAATTTATATATGAATATTACCCTTACGATGATTTTTTAATTGAATAAATAAATTACAATATAATTAATATATATATAGTAGTTAGATGAGAGATTTATTAATTATTACAATCGAATCTCGAATGTTGATTATGATTAAAATTTAAAGTAACATATCATATATATATATATATATATATATATATATTACATAAACTAGTATTTCACTCGTGCGATACCCAAACTGTATTCCATGTATGATAAAATTAAAAATCAGATAATATAAAAATTTTGGCTATGCAATTAAAACGTAAACATTAACTGATTTAATAGTGACTAATACATTTAATATGTCAAAAAAATATTATTACAAAAAATGAAAAAAAATCCGTAAATCCTTAAAATATTATTTTCTAAGATTTTCAATGGTTAATTATGACTGAAATTTAAAGTAACATATCCTAAGTTTTTTTTATACATAAATTCATAAATATTAGTAAGGATAAACAAACATGTTAAGAAGTTAATTTTTTTTAAAAGATTAACAATTTTGAATATTATAGCTGTTGTGGGAGGCATAAATCAACTAAAATAATTTTAATTATATATATTTCCTTTAAATTAAAAAATATTTTAGTTCTTTTCCTTTAAAAAACTAAATATTTACCTTATGACTAAAAAAACTAAACGAGGAGCCCGGATTTTTTTTTTTACTTTTTTAACTCTAGTTTTTAATAATTGTCCAAATTTATATTATTTAAATGTTTTAAATCAAAAGGTTTGGATGTTATAATTTGCATGTATTAACACAATTAATAAGTTAATCCAAATATAAAAATATTAGAGAGAAAAAATTTAGCAAAATAATTTTAAAAAATGGTGCAAGTAATCCCATAACATATTTCCGAATTGTGGAAAAAAATTCAATTAACTTTTTATGTAGAAAATCTTATATAATATTGAATTTAACGTAAAATATATTGTATTGATTTAAATTTTAACAATAAATTGATTTAAATTTTAACAATTTAACGTAAAATATACTGTGTTGATTTAAATTTTAACAATTTAACGTAAAATATATTGTGTTAAATTGATTTAAATTTTAACAATAATTAACAATAATATAACAATAACAATAACAATAATAATATAACAATAATAATAATAATATAACAATTCAATAACATAATTAATTATTTTACGCACGCAATTTAATTTGCAAGTCCTTGGCTTAAAACCTTCACACCCCAAACGAGAAACTCTTGTCCTTCTCGAAAAGCGAATTCACACACACTCAAGTGCGTGAGTGTGTGAAAATCAAAGAGTAGTTTTGCGGCCGCAGGAATCAATGGACCCTGTAGTATTGGATAAGATCATAGAGAAACTGGTTGAAGTCCGATCCTCCAAGCCAGGGAAATTGGTGCAGCTGACGGAATCTGAAATCAAGCAGCTGTGTGACGCCTCTCGTCAAATCTTCAGTAATCAGCCTAATCTTCTTGAACTCCAGCCTCCTATCAAGATTTGTGGTATATTTCCTGTACCCAATTCAAGATTTTAGTTGTTTTTTTTTTTGTTTGTGTGCCCGAACTTGTCTGGCCTTTTGTGGTGATTTTGCAAAGTTCGCGACTTTATTGGGCCTTAGTGATGATACTAATTTGATTTTTCTTATTTTTTGTTATTGTTTCTTTGAACGTGTAGGGTTTGTTTATGGAGTGTCTTGTACATGAGGGATTTTGGTAGTTTTTTCCGATTTTGCATATTTCTTCCCATTCATTTTTTTACTACAAGGAAGTTGTATGATACATTTTTGGGTGTTCTATAAATTTGAGCTAATACGTGGATGTTCAGTCTGCGGGGTTTTTAGGGACGACAGTTTTTTCTCACATGGGTCCTTCCATGAGTGATTACTAAAAAGTTCTTTTTCTTTTGCCTTTGTTTTTATAAAAAAAATTCGGTTTTAGTTCTACTCATACAGGAATTCGGTCTAGGCGCTTGTGATTAACTCGATTGCTGGTTTTATGGCCCTATTATTTTGACAAATGAAGGTTTTTGTAATATACTGTTTTGTTTCGGAAATGAAAGTTTGTAAATTACTACGATGCCTCAATTGTGTATACTATGGCATTATCTTTTGATATTTAGTGTATGTATGAATTTCCTTCTTTTACCACAACCTTAAATAGGGATGGCATCTCGTAGTTTTTGTTATTGTTGTGAGTTATGATAATACAATTTATTCTTTGGGTATTTTATGAACTTTCTGTGTGGATTATAAACTTCACTTCCGCTTCTCCTCACTCCAAAATGGGAAAATGAAAGTGATAAGAAAATGTAGTTGCTGGATGAAATAGAAATTGAAGGAAGTAGAATAATTTATTTATGGATGAAATGACCTATTTGAATTTGCAATGTTTTACTTCAGAATATTGAGAAGCCGAGAGTATAAAAATTTTGGTCGAGAAAGAGCAAAAGTACGGTTTTTCTATCTTTTTTGCTTCTGTATTATTTGGCTGCAGTTCTCGTACAATCCTGCTTGCCTTCTCCTACTTTTTTTTTCTTTTGTTTCTTTGCTTTTCTTTTCATCTTTTAAGTTCTTTCAACCAACGTTTTTATTTACCTTCAATATTTTCCTGACCCTCTACTCGGGCCTCTGATTTTTCGCTGTTGTCTCTAGTTTCTCCTGCTTCCCTCCTATATTTTCTGTTTCTGTACTGTGTTGTTTCTTCCCGTTTATTTCTGGCTGTATAGTGTGTGCGTACCTGTATGAAAACCTCAATCACCTTTCTTTCAAGATGCAAGGAATGCCGCCCACCTATCTTGACATTCAACCTTTAACTTGAACTTTAATGTGAATTGATTACTTGATGTTCTATTGGAAAGGGTTATACTTAAGATTATAGGAAACCATACATCTCTGATTGTGGACTTTGAAAGACAATGATGTTTACTATGTTAGTTACAGATTACAAAAAGTGGATCAATCCAAAGGAGATGCTAGTGAATACAATTGTCTTGGACACTAGCTCTATGACCTTTTAGTTGAAGGGCTGGTGTTAGAATTGAGCTTAGGTATATCATTTTTTTAACTGTATAAAAGTTAATTTTTTCAAAATGTAAAATACTGACAACATCCAAGCTTAAAGAAATCATGGCGATTGATCTCGGCATTTAGTTTTTCGAGGAATTTTGTCAGATGGGGCAGGAAGGAGTTGAGGAATCATATTTTGTTTAAAACACAACTGGACCACCCTTTCATGTTTATCTATGCTTGCTTCACGACCAAGTATGGGTGGGCATTGGGACGGGTAGTGATTTTTACTACCCGAACCCCAACAAAATTGGCTACCCGATTAAAAATTACGGGTACTTGAAATTTACATTTTTCTGAGCAAAGCTAATCGGGATCTTATTTAACAAATAAGCCAATGTAAATTAAAATTGATCCACAGAAGAAACAAGAAATGTGATATGTGGTGATGAATTATCCAATGTCTTACTGTTGGTCAAGTTTGATTGTAGAATAATAGAATTAATTTGAAGTACTATATATTGTTAATTTTTTTAAATTTTCTACTATAAATTGTAAAAAGAGCCATATATTATTGTCTCAGGCTGGTTTAAACGGGTATGTATTGGGTGTCTTAGGTTCCAGAGGAGTGGGATGAGGATGTGCATGCTTTGTTATGTCATTATGGGAAGAAAGAAGTGAGGAAAGATTGGATTAATGAATTATCGCGTGGAATTAGTTTTGTCAGTTACCTTAATTCAAAAGTAAGGACTATATCAAATACCTTTGTAGAAATTGTGCTAGAGTCTTCACTTGAGGACCTCGTACCTTTGGATTGAGTGTTGATGGTAATATGACTTGAAACATGTGGTTTGAAGGTCTAATTCAGCTATAGGGATGCAAGGTCAGTATGATAAACTGATAAGCAATACAGTGGAGGCCTATTCTGCTAGGAGACCTTAATTTCATCTTGGAACAATGACTGTAAGAGAATGGTAAATAGAGAAAGACAAGTGAAAAATGTGATGCTATAACATTTTTCTTCCTTTTATTTCTTCTATGTAAATTATTTTGATTAGCAATTTGTCCGATGTTCACGGCATAAATATGATTCACTTTAACCTGAAGTTCTAGCTGACCTATGTTGAACAGCTGAAGCATGTTTAACTGTCAATCATTAATGTGGCATGTCATAAGTTTTGTTGATCACAACCATCTGGATTTGTTTTTGTTCTTGCAGGTGATATTCATGGACAATATAGTGATCTTTTGAGGCTTTTTGAGTATGGAGGTTTCCCTCCTCAATCCAATTACCTATTTTTAGGTGACTACGTAGATCGCGGGAAGCAGAGTTTAGAGACAATCTGCTTGTTGCTCGCATATAAAATAAAGTATCCAGAGAATTTTTTCCTTCTTAGAGGAAATCATGAATGCGCTTCCATAAATAGGATCTATGGGTTTTATGATGAATGCAAGCGTCGATTCAATGTAAAATTGTGGAAAGCATTTACTGATTGTTTTAACTGGCTTCCTGTTGCTGCACTCGTTGATGAAAAGATATTGTGCATGCATGGTGGTCTTTCTCCAGAACTTAACACCCTGGATCAGATTAGAGATTTACCCCGTCCAATTGCTATTCCGGATACTGGTTTGCTTTGTGATTTGCTATGGTCAGATCCTGGTAGAGATGTTAAAGGATGGGGAATGAATGATAGAGGAGTTTCGTATACTTTTGGCCCTGACAAAGTCTCGGAGTTTTTGAAGAAGCATGATTTGGATCTAATCTGTCGTGCTCATCAGGTGATTTCTTTTTTCTGTTCTGTTTTTGTAGTTCAGTCTGTTCACCTAACTAGCCGCTGTTGCAGGTTGTGGAAGATGGATACGAATTCTTCGCCGATAGGCAGCTTGTAACCATTTTCTCAGCCCCAAACTACTGTGGAGAATTCGACAACTCCGGTGCGATGATGAGTGTCGATGAAAACTTAATATGCTCTTTTCAAATTCTGAAGCCGGCCGAAAAGAAAAACAAGTTCATGATGTCAACAAAAATGTGACGCACATAACCACTTTTGAGTATTCAAGGTCAGCTGAATCTAGTGCTCTAGTTCCTAGTCCTGTTTCTTGTTGTCTTCTCTTTACCCCTCATTTTTTAAGGCAAAATTGTAATTTTTGTCACATATGTTGGTCTCAATGCTATTTTTGTCCCATTAAGTAGTCAAATCTAATCTCAGCCCGATATTTTTGCTTTTTATTCAAATTTAGTTTTTTTCCTTGAGAGTGCTGATGCAACGCTGACGTGTCTTTTACCATTGATGACATGGCGCCTGGCATTGTCGACATCTCCGACACCACGTAGCGCTCCACGGGAGACTAATCTTGTCAAAATTTGGAAGATACAAAAGTTGCTATTTCACCTAATTTTAGTGATTTTTCCTCCATCCTTTCTTTTGAATATTTTCCCATCCAGTGATGTTAATTACTATGATGAAGTTATCAATCTGTAAATAAAATAAAACTAAACTAAACAAAGTTATCTATCTATTTGCTGCAAAGAAGTTTCAACAATTAATAAAATGTACGGTCACGAAAAAATAAATTTCAATCAAGGTGCCCAACCTCTTGGTATTAAAAATGTAACAATATTTTTATTAAAATGATAAGTGCGAAGAAAGGTTATGCCAAATCTCTTTTTGTAATATGTATTGTAATGAATACTAAAGCTGTTTGATGTAAATTGAAGATGAGGCTCACGCTAAAGTTTTGCAGTTCGCTTCCTCGTATCTTAATAAATGTAAACACCTGAATAGGTAGCTCAACTCTTTTGGTATATGGTTCTTAGTAAAACATCCAGCTTTCAAAGAATAAGTTGATTTCCTGAGGTTACTGTTTGGGGCTTATCTCTTGCACTTCTCATAACACCGGACCTGTTTGTATCTGTTGCCATCTGATGATAATACTGGAAAAAACTTCCATATTGTTCTTTATGGTTTTCCAGTATAAAAACTTCTGGATTCTGTTAATGACAAGATGAGCTTTCAAAATTATTTTTTCTATTGTAGTTATGGTGCCTTGTGGTATAACAGTTAGTCAGTCGTTTGCCTTTTCCTTTAAGGGGCTTTCCTTGGTCTGTTGGGAAATGTGTTGAGGTGGTTGGATGCCTAACATCTACCTAAGTGGATCACTTTGATTTATGAATCTTTATTTGCACCATTGACTCGTGGTATCCGAGTTTATTTCTTCTAATTCTTGCCACCTGCAAACCAAAGGCATTTTGGTGCTTAACGGGAAGGTCATCTCTTCGTCTTGTTTTTTACTACATCTACACTACATTCTCAACCCTGTAATTTAGAGCTCTACTGTTTTGATATCGTGTAATGTTGTATGAATTAAGACAGAACGAGTCCATCTTTACTTTCTTTACTTCTATATCTCAGCACTCTTAAGTTGATTCATTCAACCAAGATGCACTAAGAGAAATCTGAACTATATTTGATTCACTTTTGGCGGCGATATTTTTTCACTGATGTCTTGTTCACCCACTTCTTCAAGAATTCATTAATGTTCATAAATTAATGCACATATGTGGGAAACTATCTCTAGATTTGTGAAAATCATTTCTTTCTTTCTCCTTGTACATGATTCCAGGATTTCCCATTAAACATTTCTACTTGCTGCAGGCACCGGACTGAGGTAGAAGAACATGCTGCTGCGGCCGGTTCGTGGATAGGACTGACTTAAGCTTTTATTTTCATGGGTTTGGTGTAGTTGATGAGCTTCCCCAAATTCGAAGATGTAATCTTCTTCCAACCCTCCTAAAAGGGTGTGTTCCTTGTAGATAAAATTTGTTCGGATTGGGTTATGGGAACCAAGACAGTTGCATAACCATGAAAATTGGCATATTTCAATGAGTTCTCAGTGTGATTTTTTTGTTTTGCCAAAATATGTAGAAGTTTGGATTGTATCATCTGTTTCACTACCTATTTCAAGCCTGAACATTAGGAAAAATAATTTTTTTTAATTAAATATTCATTAAATTTATTTACAATTATAATATGCTATTTTTTATATTTAAAAATAACTATTTTTAATTCATATATCAAAATTACGATGTAGTTTTTGACTATTTTTTATAATTATATTTTGATCATCATTTAAATATATATCAAATTGATTATAAAAAATATTGTATAAACATTCAATGCGTACTTACGTCGATGCACTTATCTTAATTATTCTTTGGGTATACATGAAAATAATCATGGTAAAAGATTAGTTAATATATTTGAAGTTAAAAGATAATTTTTTTGAAATAACTGAAAAATCCAGTTCTTGATTTTAAGTTAAAAAATATTCTACACCTTTTAAAATAATCTTACGCCTCAAGTCAAATAGACCGAGTGACATCTTACTCTAAAAACGAGAATGACTCGAATTCGAGTCACCCTGACACAAATCTAGGAAAAAAATCTCTTTGATTTATGTATGCTCGCTTCTTGTGCGCCATACCTGTCAATCTTTCTAACATTCCAATTTCATTATCTTTAAAACAGATATGGATGAATGAATCAAAGTTTCATTACAAGAATATAAATTACAAATCTGCAAAAACACTGTAAGTTTTAGAGTCCACAACAATGAGCCTTACTGCAGCAACAGCTGCTGCAACAGACACGCAGCTGAAGAAAATCACATTAAGCCAATGCCAATTCTTCTGCAGAGAAATTAGCTTATTTTTCTTCGCCACGAGATACATGTGGTTAGCAAGAATGAATGTTAGAGGGAATGTGCTGACAGCTCCGGTCAGGCTCATGAAATCTCCCAAGAACGGAAGCAATGCAGCCACCAACGTAGTTATTGCCAAGTAGCCGCCTCTCACGAGGATCCGGAAACTCAGATTGCGTATAGACATAGCGCTTCCGGTGATTCCATACTTCGTATCCACGAACTCGTACATCGGACTTGCAAAGATCTTAAAAACAAGTAGCAGTTGGTGCATTTCTGTTAGCATGTTAGCTAAATAACAACTAAATAACAAAGAGCAAGCTAGGATTAAAAGCAAAAAAAAAAAAAGCAAACTTACACAAAATTTTGACTAGTTAAAAAAATCGAAATTCAAAACAGTCTCTATCGACGTACACACATCGGTTTTCGAAAGGAGTCAATCATGCTAAGTTTAGAACTATTAAAAGTTTCGGGCTTTTGAAGATTTTCACGAGAGTGGAAACCAAGAAGAGTAGCAAAATTGAATGAAGGGGTGCTTACATGCAAAGAGATGACAGTTTGCAGGAAAGCTGAGATATTAGCCAATGTCTTCACCCAAACCGGACCACTCACACTGTTAAGCAAGTAGGTCGATGTACCCGATCCATAAGCCCAGTAACCCATAAACGTGATTGCAAACATCGGAAGAACTCCCACTGTGAACTGAAAATACAGTGCCCTCATCATGTTCTTCACAACTGGCTGCCTAACTGTCGCCTGCCAAATCGTAATCGTTAGTAATCTAGTCGAGTACACGGTCAGGGCCGGATCACTAGCTTCTATATCTGACCTGTATTTCTGGAAGCATTCCGGTATTGAATGCGAAAACAAGATTTGCAGATGCACCAATCGTCGTAAAGATCCTGTTAATCTTTGATCCTGGGATACCGTAATCTCTGGAAGACGCTTTGGTACCTGATAGAAGACATTATTCTATACATGATCTTGAATCGATATATTTTGGATTGTGGAGTGTCAAGAATTTGAAAACATGACTTACCATCTTTTAGCGCGAGCCCGAATGCTATAACGATGTAGATGAGACTGAAGAGAGTTGAGAATGCAAGCCAGACCCGGAGTGCTGACAAATGAGGTATAGAAACGGCGAAGAGAGCGCACCCGAACCCGGCTAAGGCGATGAAATATGGAAGCTTCATGTCATTATTTTCCTGGAATAGAACATACACAGCCTGTACGTGCATGTTTCACCACAGTCAAATTAATCGAATACAAAAGATATGTACATTTGGGTTTTTGTAAATCATTCGAATTTCATTATAATTGACATTTCTCCATTTTATCCATCCTGAAAAAAAAATCTTAATCTTATTTACCTTTCAAAAAATAATTAGACAAAAACTTGTGTGAGACGATCTCACATATCGTATTTTGTGAGACAGATCTCTTATTTGGGTCATACATGAAAAAATATTACTTTTTATGCAAAAAAAATATTACTTTTTATTGTGAATATCGGTAAGATTGACCCGTCTCGCAGATAAAGATTCGTGATACCGTATCACAAGAGACATACTCAAATAATTAATCAGAACCAAAATTAACATATGATTTTAATTTTTTCATAATAATGATTATAAGTTATTAGAAATAAATAATAATAATAATAACTTTTATTTTAATTTTTAAACAAATGATAATTTAACAATTAAATTAATTATTATCTCTATACTTTCTATATTATAGCTCAATGCTAGACAGCCCAAAATGATAGGGATGGTATCATGGTATGACCCCTCACCCAATTGTAGAACAACCGTACCCCTAGCCAAATTGTAGGTAAAATTTTACAATTATAATAATATTTATATTTGAATATAAATCAATTTAATTTATTTTTTTAAATAAAAAAACCGTACCCCTAAACTGGTAAAATATTAAAATTGAAGGAAATCCTCACTCCAAAGGAATTAGTCAAAAGTTCAAAATATTATGTTGACTAGACTTGTGTTCGATTTTGTCCGACGGCAGCATTTATGTTAGAATATATTTTCTTAAAAAGTATGTCCAAATTAAAAATAGAAATATTTTTAATATATATTTCATGTAATATCAAAATTTATTCACGTAAAAAATATCACGCATGAAATTTGAATATAAAAAAACTTATTTATTTATGTTTATATCTTCAAGCCAAAATCCACCCATCAATCCCAAGAAGAATTCAAATCCCTAGGCTAATAAATATATGTAATAGTTGACTTCAAGAATCATGATTGGGGAAATCAACCAAAACAAAGGGCAAATTTACCTTAAGAGCCTGACCAGCTAAAATAATATATCCCACGTTGATCATGAAAAGATTCACATATTGCAATCCCCATGTCAGCTTATAAGCCTTTCTACCTGCAAAACCAACCAATTAAATCATTCTTCTTCATTCATAATCGAGTCGAAAAAATTACTAAAATCGTTCTTATTAACATAAAAGAATTAATTTATTGTACTACGATCGAAATTTTGACAAGTTGATGATTTGCGGAAACGAAAAATATGACATATATATATAAAACCAACATGTAGAATTACCATAAATGAATCCTGCAAGATCTCTGTACCTAATATGTCTCTTCCCTCCATGTTCATGTAACTTGGCAACAAGAGAATTGGCGTAGAGAGATATGGCGGCGGCCAAGATAAGCCCAATCACGCCGCCAACCCAACCCAACGGGACCATCACAGTGCCTGAATATCCCAGAACATACGCGCTGTTGATCCCAGTGGTCAGCACAAATCCCACTTGGAACCAAGAATCTAACACCCAAAACACACACATATTCAGACCAATTGAAATAAAAATAAACAGCAGATTTTTTTTAAAAAAAAAAACAAAAGAAACCATGGCTGATTTGATGAGCAGTTGCTGGGATCTGAGCCGCAGAATCATCGGCAGAATGAATCTTCCCACCACCAGCACCGGAGCCATCTTCGACATCCATTTTCTTCTTCTTCTTCTTGTATTTGTTAAATGAACATACGAGAAGGAAAAGGAAATCAAAGGGCAGCTGGACCACGTTGATCTCTTCGTATCTCTACTGCTTGATTTAATTCGCTGGCTCTATTTATTTTGACCCGGCAATATAAAAATCCCATCAACAGAAGAATAAAATATATTCATATCACACACACACACACACACACACACATATATATACGTATATATTTTTTGAGAAGCAGCAGATATCATATATTGTAAGCTTTGTATAAGATATTCTGAAATTATAAATTATTCAGATGTCATCCTAAAAATCAATTAATATTTTATCGTATAAGTGACAATACCGACATATAACTAAGCAAACATCACAAAGATTTGGTTTGGACGTGTGAACCAACCAGCCGTGTTCAAATTTGTACGAAGAGTTTGAAAAAGCAACGGGTTTAAAAAGCAAATGACCATTTCAGTTCGTCGGGGCGCTTTGGTGCGTACGCATTTTGATACTAAATTGTTGAAAAATAAAAGATGAATAATTAAATTTTAACATGTACTACCAAAAAAATAAATAGCAACTTCGAGGTATCATGTATTGTCCTTTAAGATGGGTCATGGAAAAAAATTTAAAATTTGAAGTATAAATTTTTTTTAAAAGATCCATGTTTGGTCTCTTAAATTTATGTTTGGTAATCGACTGAATCGAATAAACTGATTTCTATTTCCGATCAAACGAACAATTGATTTTTTAGCTGTTAAAACCGATTCAACAGAACCGATAAAATATTGGTTATTTCGGTCCATGATCGGAATAACTATCTTTTTAAAAAATTGTGTTTTTCATAAATTTACTCTTCATATGATTTTATTAAATTCAAACACTCAATAATATAGAAATAATAATAAGTTGTGAATAAATATAATGACTTGTGAGATACTCGAGTTTTTTTTTTTTTGGAAGCAAAAGTATTTTTTTCATGGACAGATAAAATGAAAAATTTGATAAGTAAATGACCCGTAAAATAATTTCATAAATTTATTTTTATAAGATAAATCGATTCGATTCATATATGTAATAAAACAATAATTTTAACATATTTTTTTTAATAAATCCAATCGAAAATACGTGTCTGATTTTACAATAAATTTAAAAGATTCCTCTAAAACTGGGAAAGGTATGGTCCAATCATACAGCCGTGTGATCGACGAGACTCATTTCTTACTTGATGGGTTATATATCGCCACGTGACGAGAACGTGCGCCGACCCGCACGAATAATTTTTGGACACAATAAGATCACGAAAATTCCAGGATGGTGAGTGATTTAATTTCCATTTTTTATATTTATATTATATATATTATACTTGTAATAAAAATTCGATAAATTATGTTTATTTCGTACTCGGTAATCTCAACGCATCAATATTTTTGGGATCTCCTTTGACTGAATGGTCCAATCCGATTATATATTTAATTTTCTTTGTTTTTTAGGCATTTAATTTTCTTTGTTCCATACATTAAAATCACATGACGTCGGGGGAAGTCGACTCAAATCATTATTTTTTTAAGTAATTTACGATCCCTTTTTCAGTTTTTAGTTTTGGTTTTAAAAGTTCAAACCAAAATTCGAACAGAAAACTTGTAAGAGTCCTAAAATGTTTATATAATGTTACATGTTCGGATAATATGCATTGCATTACATGATAAAAACATTAAATTTATTATAAATGAACGCTGAATGTGCTACGTTTAATTTCCTATGTCATTATATGAAACGAAAGGGACGTCGGCGAAGGGACAAATATATAGGATTCTCGTGAACAAATTATATACCCTTTTGTTATTTCCATTGTGAAAATACAAAATAATAATTTAGAGTAGAGTAAGTCTTTTGTGAGACGGACGGTCTAACAGATCTTTATTTGTGAGACGAGTCAACTTTGCTCATATTTACGATAAAAAAGTAACATTTTTAGCATAAAAATAATATTTTTTCATAAGTGATCCAAACAGAATAACCGTCTAACATAATTGACTCGTGAGACCATCTCATATAAGTTTTCGTGTGGAGAGTAACTGATGGGTATAAGACCAATTATTTGTTGGATTAATAGAATCGATTGGGCTTAGTGCTATTGAGGTCCAAATCATTGATTATGCTTGCAGAAGCCCAAGCCCATTAAGCCCATCAGACGCTCTTAAAAATCTATAAATAGATGAAGCTCTTGGCAATTTGAAGGGGGCTCTCATTTTGATAAAAGTTCTTTAGTTCTCTGAATTTTCTTTGGTCTGCTTACTGACTTGAGCATCGGAGTGTCTACGTCGGGAACCCTCCCGACGCCCACTTAACGAGTGTTCGTGACGCAGGTGACGCCCCGCAAATTAACTGTATATCGTCTACGTGGATCCGTTTACCAGCCAGGTGAGCTCGTTTACGGGCCACGTGGACCAATTACTAATCAGTCGGATCTCGCGTGTGCAGTCTACTCGACTCATTTATTTTAGCTGCATCAGTAACTAATTTTGTAGCGATATGATAAGAAAGTTTTAAGAGAGGTAAAAACCAGAGGTTCAAGATCCACTTAATAATCACCCATCATTGGCCATTTAAATTGCTGTTATTACGGTTGGTCAGTTTTGTCTTTGCCAAAAAAATTGAAAATTTACATCTATTTTTCCTCTTACATCCATCGAACACTTTTCCTTATTTCTTTCTTCTCTATCTCAACAAAAGATTTCTTACAAATTTTATGAAAATGATCAACCAGATTAGGACAGGTTGATTAGTGGTGAGTTTTTATCCTTAATTTGTCCATTTTCTTGTGTTTTCTGACAAACGCAGTTCGGGTCTCTTTTTTTTTAAAACAAAAAATGTTTCTTTTGTTTCATTGATAATTATTGATGATATTGCTTCAAATTCGTAGGTGGAGGAAGAATGGCGTACAAGGTGGATCATGAGTACGATTACTTGTTCAAGATTGTGCTGATCGGAGATTCCGGTGTCGGAAAATCTAATATTCTGTCGAGATTTACCCGAAATGAATTCTGCTTGGAGTCCAAATCTACTATTGGTGTCGAATTCGCGACCAGAACTCAACAGGTTCATTTCACCTTTCTTTGTTCATTACTTTCATTTCGGATGTAAAATCAGGCAACATTCAAGATTTTCCAGTACCATCTTCAAATTGAAAATCTTGTTGAAGGCCAATATATATGTATTTTTATTACATTTTATAATTGCCACTCTCACCTTTGTACCACCAATTTTCTTCATCTATATCTGTATTATATATAAAAAAGAACATCAACCATCAATATATAATCATAAAAAATTCATGAATTATTAAATAATTTCTAACACATATTTTTAAAATGTATAAAAAAATTATGCGAAAATGCATGATGCATGTTTTATATTGACTTGTTATCATGTACCTGCAGGTGGAAGGGAAAACAGTCAAGGCACAAATATGGGATACGGCGGGACAAGAGCGCTACCGTGCCATCACGAGTGCCTACTACCGCGGGGCCGTGGGTGCACTCTTGGTGTACGACATAACGAAACGACAAACGTTCGAAAACGTGCAACGATGGCTACGAGAGTTGAGGGACCATGCGGATTCCAACATAGTCATAATGCTCGCGGGTAACAAGTCCGACCTCAACCACCTCCGAGGAGTGGCCGAGCATGACGCTCGCCTCTTCGCCGAGAAAGAAGGCCTCTCGTTCCTGGAGACGTCCGCCCTCGAGGCACATAACGTTGAGAAAGCGTTTCAAACGATTTTACTCGATATCTATCAGATTATTAGCCGAAAGGCGCTAGCGGCACAAGAGGCCGATGCCGTTGTCCCCGGACAGGGCACCGCCATCAAGGTTGGGGATTATTCCTCCAACTTCAGTAAGAGAGCTGCCTGTTGTTCTAATTAAAATGACCGATGGATGAAAGAAATTAAGTTTTGGTTACATTCTAGACTATTTAACTGAGTAAAAACATATGGATAATTTTATACAGTAAGAATTTGTAAACTTTTTGTCTGTTTTTGATGTTGCGTTGGTACTGTTGTCTCTTTTCAATGTTTTTATTTTTATTTGTTATTATCTTGTGGATTGTGTTCAAGAATCAAGATGTTTTTACTATTCTGATTAGATTGTATATCCTTCTGTTATATTCTGTCTTAAATTTAAGAAAACTAATTAACGAGTACTTAATTTGACTCCTCTGCTCTCTCGAGCTATTTCGTAATATTTCTACCAACATATTATCTTAAAAGATCAGAAAATTACAGTCAAAATTAATGGCTATGCTTTTGAAATCTTTTGTCCCACAATACAAACATAACCAGCTAAAGCCAGAAAAACAAAAGCAAGAAGAAATTAATTTAACAATTTTCCAAATAATCGTAAATTTCATCCCAAAAGTAAAGTAAAATTGTTGATCCACTAACTAGCTGTTAGTTTATATATATTATGTTGATGCTGATGGCTTATTGCATGGGAGAACTTATGGGAAAATTTGCGAGCCTAAATTTGAGTAGGCTTGCGATGAAATAACAATTGAATCATGTGAAGGCCCCTGCGAAGGAAACTTCTATTGCTAGATCCAGGATTTACTATTTGTTGGTACATCTTGTTAACATTTTATTCGTGACATTTATCAAGTCTCGATTGCTACTCATTATAAGCATGTCTTCAACATAAATGTATAACTTTACATAGGAATTTTGTGTGCATTTGAGGTAAATAAATTTTTCATGTTCGTTAATCTTAAAGTTAATTAACGACATAATTTTGTGAAATTTTTCATGTCATTGCTTAAACGCTTGCTTAAACCCATATAATAATTTAACGAGTCGGCAATATTTCTTTTCTTGAACGTGAACAACAAATCCTTCGGGATGATCCATACGGATCTTTTCTTCTAACTCATCATTGAAGAATGTTGATTTGACATTCATTTAGTGTATCTCAAGGTTATGCAGAGCTGAGATAATAATGAGTACACAAATAGAAGTGAGTCTTGAGATTGGTGTGCAGGTGTCGAAAAAGTTAAGACCTTCATTTTGTCTATATCTTTTAGCCACAAGTCGAGCCTTGTATTTTTCAATCGTTCCATCAACTATGTATTTTTTTTAGAATCCATTTGCATCACAGTGGTTTGATACTTAGTGGAAGATCCATCAATTCTCAAGTGTGGTTTTGAAAAATGATATCTATTTCATAGTTGACGGCTTATTTCCAATAAAGTGTCTCAAGGCTAGACAACGCTTCTTGCAAGGACTTTGGTTCATTTTCCAGCATGTAAGTGAGAAAATCTAGACCAAATGACTTCGGAGTTTTGGCCATTTTGCTCCGTCTAAGTTCTTCATTTTGTGCAGAACCTTCGTTCATCATTTTTCTAGTCGTTTTACTAGAATTAAGATTCTCTTTTTTTAGAAGAGGCCTCCATTTGATTAGGTTCTTCTTGTTTAGGAAAGTATTTACTTGCCAGTTCAATTCGTCTTTTACCGGAACTTTGTTCATGTTCATCCCATTGAGAAGAACCTTCGTCCGTCATTTCTACTATTCTTTGACTAACATTTTCATGTTTCATTTCTTTGCAGAGAAATATATTTTCAAAGAAAACGGCATTTCTTGACTGAATAGTCATTCCTTCGTTCATTCCAGAAATTGTTGATTTGTGTACTATATGCACTATTGTTATGTGTACATCAGATGAATCTCCAGTAGACCTTCTATGATCTAATTTTAACTTGTTTTGGCTTCGGCATTTCAACTTTTCCAAGCACCATCACACTTTGATATACTTGTATGAAGGTTTGTGACATCCACAATTCTTACAATGTTTTATCGTTTTTCTTGTAGGATAACTTATTCAGAATGTGTTTAGCCAATAATTTTGCTTCCTCAGCACAGGTTTTGGGGTAAGCCCGAACTCAGTAACATTGCATTTATCATTTCTTTCATAATTTGGATTTTTCTTGTGGCAATCCCGTTTGATTGAGGTGAGTATGAAGCAATAATTTGATGAATGATTCCCGATGAAGAAAAAAACTCATCAAATAATTATTCATATCCATCACCTCTGTCACTTTGTACATCCTTTACTTGTTTACCGGGTTGATTTTAAACTTCAATTTTATTACTTTTGAACATCACGAGTGCTTCATATTTACTTCTTAAATATACACATGATAGTATCTTGTGCAATCGTCTATAAACGTCACAAAATACTTTTCCCTCTAGTTTGCACAAAATTTAAATAACATAAGTCGGTGTGAATTAATTGTAAAGGAGTTGTACATCTTTCAATATAATGGAATGATGGCTTGATAATTTTTTCTTCAACACGTAGCTCACATTTATATGTTGGATCGATATCATGTTCAGGCAATAACTCTATATTCATTAAACATCATTAGATATTATAATTTATGTATCTTAAACGAACATGTCATAAATCAGAACAATCAACCAAATAAAGATAATCTTAAATTTTATTTCCGTCAAACTCATGGTGAATCGTTATACATTAATTTTGAATAGGCTCTCATCAAGATACTTATTCCCCACAAAATGATCATTCTTGATCAATACAAATTTTTTCGACCCAATACAAGTCTAAACCGACGTTTGACCAATGATGACCCGATACAAGATTCTTCTTTCTTTCATAAACATGTAGCACATCGACAAGGGTCACTTCTATTCCATATGTCATCGTCAAGACCACATTTCCAAGTCCATAATGTCTAACATGTCAGAATTTCCCACATAGAATTTTTTCCTATAAATCGGAATATATGTGGATAGCATATCTTTGTCAGAGCATATGTGGCGGGTAGCACCCGTAACAACCCACCACTCATTTGGTTTGTCCACCGTATTTGCTTAAAAATTAATTGCTAACAAATTCAATTCAGATAAATCAATTGGCACTGACCTCTCTTGAATCAAGTTGGATTGCTCTTTTCCTTTCTTTGAACATCTGCATTCCTTCTTCTTGTACTTCGGTTTCTCAATATTTTAGTAATTTCCTTTAAGCCTATTTGGAATTGTTTTTTTGTTGTTCTTTCCCATACATTAAATTCCTCTTCCTCCCTTTTTTGTCATCTGATTCCACCCTATTCACTTTTGTTTTCATATTCTTGTTGTTGTTTTCACTGTTACGATTGTCCTTTTCTATCCTAAATCTTACTATCAGATCCTCTAGACACGTTTTTTTTATTGTGCTTAAGATAATTCTTCCACAAATGATGGAGTTTCTCAATCACAGAAGTTATTTGAAAGGATTCGATCAAACTTGTCCCGCTGCAAGAAATCTCGTGTAAGATTACTTGCAGTTCTTGTAATTGACTTGCAAACATATTTGATGTCTATCATTTTCAAGTCAAGGAAACATCCAACAATGAACTTCTTCAGGCTCTTGCGTAAAAAATCACTTTGATTCTGTAAGAGTTATTGCTTGACAAATGTGAATGTATATAACAGCAGTAGTATAAGATTGTAAATTTGTGTTTTATCAGAATTAATTGTTGTGTAAAATGTTACAACATTTCAGACAACATGCAGCGGAATATTAAAGTTTGTAACAAAAATTGACTTTAAATAAATACAATAGACAAAATTAAATTTGCACAAATACCTCAAGGCAAAAATATTCACTAGAAAAACCACGGTGTTTTCTGAGCCACGACACTTTTCGAGCGTGGGTGCACTCACCCTTCGAAAAATTGACCGAAAACATTATCAGGTGGCCCCTCCATGCCACTTCCTGGACGCATGGGCATTCTCGCTTCGAAAAAAACACACCTTGAAAAAATTCTTGGTGGCGCAAAAAATGGTACCCCACGTTGCTATAATAGCTCAATTTTTTTTTATTTTTTGAGCCTCGAGTTTTTCCTCATATCTTACTTTTCTAATATTCATTCATTAAGCTTTCCAACATTTTTTTATTGCAAAAACTAATAAATATATTAATAAAGTTTAATTTTTATGGGAAAAAAGGCGGATTTTGATGTCTTCGTACACGTGCATGGCTTGTTACATTTGATCCATTCACGAAAGATATCGCAATATATAACGAATTTGTGTGAACTAGAAAAAAAAATATAGTTTCAGAAAACTAAGCCAAACGGTTGAATTATCCGATAAAACAAAATCATTTAATTTCATATGTATATCAAATTATTCAAACCAAATTTGCCCGAAAAGGACAGAAATCTGATGCACTGATTCGATTTAATAAATTTGATGCTTCCAATTTTTCTCATATGAACAATGCACAATCAATTCTAGTTAGATTCGACATAATTAATTTATTTGATTCTATAATCAAAAAATTTATTTGATTGATTCACGTAATTTACCATTTTTTCATTTTGGTCAAACAGTTTAAATTTATTATATAAAGACATCATTGGCCAGAATTTGTAAGTACGAACCACAAATTTACAGTTACAATGGCTATGCTTTTGAAATCAGTTCTGGTGATCCTTGCTATCGTCGCTCTTACATCAGGTTTCAAATCTCACTACTACTTCATAGCAGTTTTGATAAATCGATTCGATTCGATTCGATCCGTCTTTTGTTTTTCGAAGATTTGAGTCACACTGTTTATCCTGCCACTAACTATATATTTTCTTGTTTTCGAACAATAGTAAATTTTACCCCAAAGTATATATTCTGTTGATGCAGATTGCTTGGTGGATGGGAGAACTTATGGGAATATTTGCGAACTCGATTTCGACTACGATTGCGACGAATCGATGATTGAATCATGCGAAGTCCCGTGCAAGCGCAAAATTGCTTACCCACGTGGTTTCATTTCGAGTGAATGTACAATTCCCTTGACTCCAGCTAAACACCAATGCCAGTGCAAGTACTATTGCTAGATCCAGATGATTCACTGTTTCATTGTAAAAACTAGCAAAATAATATATAAATGAAGATTTATTTTTTATGGCTAGTTACGATGATTTTCCATGTATACGTACGAGAGTACGATTTGTTTTCGAATTGTTACGCTAGAGAGCGACGACGATGACATCTCCGGTATCGATTAACTGAATCTCCCGCTCCATGTATCTTCAAACCCGGGGCTTATTGCTATTGATTCGATGATCCCCATAGTCGTCGGTGCGACGCGAACTTTGTTGATACGTACATAAAAAATGAATACAATAATCAAGGTTTTGGTTAGATGTTGAAACCTCTTCGTATGAAATCGTAATCCCCCATCTAACTCGGAAAACTCTACAAACTAAATTTATATTCATTTCAAAACAATTTTTAAAAAAAATCACCAAAAAAGTAAAATCAATACTTGAATCTATTGCTATGATAATGTAACCAAATTATGTAATCAAAAAAATCTGTTATTACATTTGTAATAAAATTAAGTTCTTTGAGCACAACTTTTTTTTTTCCCAGATTACCAACATTCATATTTTGACTACAATGTTAGTAGAAATATTATTTAAAGAGGTTATTGGCCAGAAATTCTATAAACATATATTATCTTAAAAAATATCAGGAAAAGGAAAATTTATTCACTATGACTATGGCTTTGAAGTCTGTATTGGTGCTCATTGTACTTGTAACCCTTGCATCAGGTATCATCAACTTCCAGTCTTAATCCTAGAAAGTTCAGTCATTTTTTCACGTGACGTCAATGTGTTTGTTTCGTGTCACGTATGCACTCCAATCGATTAATTAGAATCGCAGAAGATCATCCTGATCTTGTGATTGAATGCAGATTGCAGGTTGGTGCATGGGGGACTTTTTGACAGAATTTGTTCGTTCAAAGTTTTGTATCCATGCAGTCCAAATCCAGGGGTATACGAGGATTGTCAAATCGCCTGCAAAGAAAATTTGCTTAATCCACGCGATTACATTTCGAGTCATTGTGCTTTTTCGACGTTCACAACGTTTTTTTATTGCATGTGTACCTACCATTGCTAGACCCAAATTATGTTATTTTACTATTAAATAAAACATGAACTTACTTTTCTAGTATGTATACATGTTTTGAGTTTTACATAATTTAATTTAAATTTTTTTGTTGAGTGTGTTTTGAGGCGAAATTTTCATTTTATATTTTATTTTGATACGAAAAACAAGGTTTCAAAGACTTTTTTTTTTTTTTTTGTTGAGTGTGTTTTATACGAGACGGTTTCAGAGATATATATCCTTGAAATGGGTGGATTTGATTCATATCCAGAGTAAAAAATAATAATTTTGGACACCCATCTTTACTGCATTGGGAGCTCACGTCTTACTTACGTAATACTTGAAGCATCACCTGCCTCAACATTTAATCACATATTTATTTAGATCTCACACCTAAATATTAGAGGACTTAACTCATATGGCTCGATCTAGATTATGTCTCTGATGTCATTTGTAGTACAATATAAATCAAATATGTTTATAATAATGATATGATTTAGTCGATTCTCTATAATGAATCATAAACACATTATTGTGATAATGTAATCAAATTATGTTATTTTTTAAATTTGTTATATAATTGGAATATAAAATTAATTTCATTGACCAAAAGAAAGAGTGCCCAAAAATCAAATACATGGATGCGATTTAAGTAAACAAATCGGCGAAATATGGTGTCTGATTTGATTTTAATTATCGAATAAATTCTAAAATATCACCATTATAATTTTATCAGATGTACACAATCAACTCTACATACATTTGGAAATAACTAACATTAAGTTATGCGCATCACTACTCCTCATAAACCATATAAAAAGAAATAGGTTTTTGTGAGACGGTCTCATTAGTCTATTTTTGTGAAATGAGTCAATGTGATTTATATTTAAAATGAAAAGTAATATTTTTTATATAAAATATAATATTTTTCTTGAATCGAACAGATCGAAAATTCGTCTTACAAGCGGGTTAGAAGAGGATAATGGGATTTAGTGAACCCGCGTGCAGACCTGCCCTGCCATTTTATATGTATATTTAAATATGCATTTATATATATATATATATAATATATGATTAATAATCTATTTATATTTTTATTATACTGAATAAAAAAATACCTTAATTTACTTATTTCAGTGGATAATATTTTAGGTTCAAAATAATTTTATTATTATGATATATTTAATATGAAAATATACAATTATAAATTTTTGTTATTAATTGAATATAAATTGATAGATTTTAACTTTGATAACATTTTTTTTCTAAATATTATTAATATAAATTTGAAAAGTAATTTTAATGATTTAGTATTTTTTAAAATTTTATTGTGTATTGAAAAATGTAAAATTTATATAGTCTTTTGCGTGTATAACACTGATTCAACCCACCGGATTTATGAGATGGATCTCGAATTTGACCGAACCCATCTTAGACCCGCCATTGCCATTATATATATCTTAGTGAGATATTGTAACGTTCCAAATTATATAATTAAATTGATTTTTTTATGCAATTTTGGGATAAAAGTAATTTATTTACCAAATATATTAATCCAATTGACTAAACAAGGTGTATTGTGCTGATTTAATTCGTTTTTATCCTCTCCTACTCTCTGCAATATTTCATGCATCAAATTAATATTGAACAGGTATCTTGTGAGACAGACAGACAGTCTATCCTATCGATATTCACAATAAAAAGTAATATTTTTAGAATTAAAAAGTAATAATTTTTCATGGATGACCCGAATAAGAGATCTGTCTCACAAAATACGACGCGTGAGATCGTCACACACAAATTTTTATCATTACCCTAAGGTATTGTTGGCTTTTGATTCTCATTGTTTGGCAAATAAATCTTCATAGATAATTGAAATCATTACACCAAGACATACTCGTGCGACGGAAGATCTCTTCCCATTTTCAAATATATTGACACAATCGCTAAATATCTACTCAGATGCAGCACAGTCGTTGGATCAGTGTGAGCCCAATATATTTTCTGATCCAAGGATTATTAACTCACACCCAATGGAGCATGCCTAATCAATATATCTTTTAATATTAATATTACTATATTCGGAGCAAATTGTCAGTACTTAGTAATTGGGTCAAAATATTATTTAAAGAGATTATCGGCCCGAAAATTCATAAAATATAAAAGATCAGAAAAAATTGAAGTCATAAATGGCTGCGCTTTTGAAGTCTGCTTTGGTTGTCATTCTACTCGTAGCTCTTACGTCAGGTATGTACTAAAATAACATATTTTTGTTCGAGTATAATGGATATCGACTTTGGTGGTGTTTGATGAACTGTTTAAATCATTAGTTTAAACTAATTTTTTTTGAAAAAAAATCTTTTTTAACATAAAATATATTAAAATAATTGGATCTTGAATGCGGGTTCGGTTAGTTCGGCTAGCACCATCCATCGGGCGAAACAATTGGCATGTGGTTCGTGTGTTCTGGCTAGCATCGATCGCCTATCGGCCGAGTCATTGTTTGACTAATTTTGAGAAGATTGAAGTTGTCGAGGAAAGACAAATCATGAAACGTGACACGTTTAATTTAAAGCTATTATTATTACACAGAATATATTTCATTAAATAAAACATAAATTTTTTGGGATAAATTGACATGAAATTGTATTTAAATTTGGAATGGTACTTCAAGATCAAGGACTATAATAGGCTCACTCTATAATCCCGCCACACAAAAGAAGGGCCCGTAAAACGATAAAAAAAAAAAGGGGGAAAATGAATTTTATTAATAATTTTCCGGATTAATTTCATCCCAAAACATAAAATTTGGAAATCTTTGGATTTTTTCTTTGAAAATTTTCCATCCACTCGTGGTTTAATTTTATTTATTTAAATTGAGAGATCGTTTCAAATATGAGATCTTGATGACAGATAAATCGTCGTCGTCTTTTTTTGTTGATACAGATCACTTGGTGCATGGGAGAACTTATGGGAAGATTTGCACTGCTAATATTTTGTATCCATGCAAGGAAGAGATAACTGAATCATGCGAAGGGCCCTGCAAGAAAGCCATTAGTTACGGATCGTTTGCATTTATTTCGAGTGAATGTTTACTTGCGACATCAACAAAAGATCATTACTGCCATTGTAGCTTCTATTGCTAGGAAATCAGTGAACTATTGGACTAAAATAATGTTATCTCGTTTATTGTTTTAACAAAATTTGTTTTTGTGTCGTGAATTTTTTTTTTTATTTTGCCTTTTTTTATGTTATCAAAATTCAGTTTTAATATTTTATATTTGGTTTTTTCACAATTAAACTTTTTTCGACATGATGTGCAACTTTGATAAAATAAAAGATATATTGACTAGAATTGAAATTTGATCAGATATATGACCAAAATCAAAATCGCAAAATGAGAAAATTACCAAACCGAAAATGGAGTTTCCCCACTCCATCTTGGTAAAGATGACTATGGTCTATGGCGATACTTTGACGTCTATAATAAATCTTTGTGAAACATGAATTTGTAAATTCTCTATGTCACAAATAATGAAATATTCATTGTTTAGGATCCAAGCGTTATAATATTTAAATAACAATATTTGTTGGAGTAAATTAAGCACCAAATTTGGCGATGCGCGAAACATTATTTTTAAAAATAATAATGTTCTAAGTACTAAAGTTATCTATTATTATTATATATTGCAAATTAATTTTATTGTTCATCATTTAAATTCTTCCAATAACAATCTACTAAATAATTTATAGCAAAAATATTATTTCTAAAAATATAATATAATATTTTTTACTTACTAAAAATATAATATAATTGAATAAACATTCTAGATTGATTCTATATTAATATTAAATATATTTATGTTCTAAATTATAACTTATTATACATGTGCTTTTTTTTCTAATCTATATAAAATAGTTTCTTGGTGTAATTTAAAAATCTCTAAAATATTTCTATTTCTTTTTTTAGCTCCAATTATTTTTTTCCATGAAAAATTTAATCTATGTAAAAAAAATCTATAAAGTTATTAAAAATTTTAAATTTTTCGAGTACTTGTAGGTGAAAAAAAGTGACTGGACACCGGAGCTAAACAAATAATGTTACAAGGAAGAAACCCAAATGTCCATAAAAATACATACTAGCAAACCGAACCAAAACAAAACAAAGTAAAAGGGTCAAAGAGAAGCAAAGCACATCCATTCGCATATAAAATTAACCGGCAGCCATAAATTTATCTGATATTTTACATATCTGCGGCCTTAGCAGTTGCAAGACTGATGATGTATTCGATCTCCTCCGTCACCTCTTTCATGGATGGCCGGTTTTGCCGACGTTCTTCTAAGCATCCGATCGCCAGAAAACCAATTGCCTTCATGGTTTCCAGCTCTACCTTGCTAGCTCCCTCTTTCAGCAATGGATCAGCAGCATCCATGATCTTATCCTCTTCCACCAATCTCTGCACATAAACCGCCAGATTCACGTCATCTGTTGGTCTGTTGAAATCAATCGCTTTCTGGGATGTCAAGAGCTCCAATAAAACGACCCCAAAACTGTATACATCACTCTTGTCCGTTAGCTGATAGTTCCTGTAGTATTCAGGGTCAAGGTATCCAAGAGTGCCCTGAGCACAAGTGGATACGTGGCTCAGATCCGTGTGAGCTAAACGAGACAGCCCGAAATCAGAAACCTTTGCGTTTAGTTTTTCATCTAGTAAGATGTTGCTAGACTTCACGTCACGGTGGTAGATTGGTGGAGCTGCAGCGAAATGGAGGTAGGCTAGTCCCTCAGCAGTTGCGTGGGCGACACTGAGACGACGATTCCATGAAAGAAGACCCCTGTTGCGGCCTTGTAAATGGTCCAGGAGAGTTCCATTAGGAACATATTCGTAAACCATCAGTGGCTGCTCGAGCTCAACGCAACAACCAAGGAGCCCCACAAGGCTCTTGTGATTCACTTGACATAGTATCCGTACTTCATTGAGAACTTGATCGGTGCCTTTCGTGTTACCAAGCTTAGCACATTTGACAGCAACAACCGTTCCATCATGAAGAATACCTTTGTAAACTTCACCATAGCCGCCGACTCCAAGAAGCAGGTCCTTGGAAAAGTTATTTGTGGCCTTCTTTATTTCTTTCCCGCTGAAGATTTTCGCAAATCTGCCGCCACCTGAATTAAGAATCTCTTCGCGCTCTCGAGTAATACGATCTTGCTCCTCTTTGATGCGACGGTGGCGCTTGTAGACGAAAAATCCAATTAGTGCTGACACGAATGCCACACTTAGGCCTGAAGTTAAGCCTGCACATTCAACATTTATCAATGGATAAAAAATCATCACCTCGTTGATAAATTAGACAATTAACAACAATCCAATCATGAATTTTCATCTTTTATTTAAAAATTTATATTCTTTTTAAATTTTATAATTATAATTTATTTTGAAAAAAAATAACATTTTTATATCAAAAATAGTATTTTTTAATGATAATCAGGTCAATTCGTCTCTGTTTTTTTTTAAATAAATAAATTTAATGTGAATAATTTTCAAAGTAGATTGACCGTAGATGACAACCTGATAACCGCGTTTTTTAGTGAATCACGCAACATACAAAACTACATAGCCCCACAATTAAAATAGCATTATTTCTTTTATTAATTATTCATTTATAAGTATATAATACAACGTAATATTATTTATATTTTGAGGCCAGAAAAACTAACAACATATTTTTTAAAAAATAAAAAACTATAGAAATAGAATATTATCCTTCCGAAGTTCTAACTAAAATATGAGTAGTAAAAATATAATATTAGATACATTAATAAATTTTTTAAAATAAATGTATTTTATTGGTCTAAACTTAGGTAAATGAAATAAATTAATAATTTCGATAAATTAATTAAAAAAATAATTTTATGAAAGACTGTATTCGTCTATATCATAATTTCGATATAACTTTTATTGTTATGTGTTTGTCTCTTCGTGTTTATTAAATTCCAATCTTTCTTTTATATTTTTTATTTTTCAAATTTTTAATTTTTTAGTTGAATTCGAGTTGACGTGATATCATGCACGTTATCCGACAAATATATCAATATCATATTGATGTTACATCGACACAAAATATAATTAAAGTTATATAAAAAAAACAATGTGAAATTTTATCACTTAAAAATAAAATAGTGCGTACCTGCAATTAGGGCAGTTCTCTCTTTACCACAGTCATTTGAGTCTCCACACACTGGCTCTACATACCAAAACGAAATATTCAAATTATAAAAAAATTAAAATAATAAACCAATAATTTTTTTATATATAATAAATTAATAATTTTGATTTTAGTATTTCATATTAAAAATATAAGTTTTACCGTAAAATCAGAAATTAATATTTAAAATATAAAATTTCACCTTGAGCGCAGACTCCTCCAACTGGATCCCATCGCCATCCGGAATTGCAGAAGCATCTGCGGATCCCATCATTCGAGTTCGGGTCCGGCCCACACGCAGATTCCGACCCGCAATCACCCTGGCCGCCACACGTCGGCTCTCTCGGCAAGAGCCATTCCAATTCGACGCCAGGCTGCGGCCACTGGCTCGCCGGCAGGTCGTAGTCCAGGTTCACGAAGCTCCGGTACGCCTGGCACCCCGAATCCCTGACCTGTATCCGGTACGCCGTCGTGGATCCCCCCGCACCGAAAGCGCAGCAGAGGCGCGCGTCGGCGCAGTCGCGCCCTGCGCTGGTCCCGTTGGCGTACACGTGACAGAGGCTGTTGGAGGAGCAGTTCAGAGGCGAGCGGATAAGGCTTTCGGAGCAGTTGAGGTATAAGATGGTGTTGCTGCCGGTGATGTTGAAGGGCGCGGACGCGTTGAGCTGGAGGCCGTTGGAGGAGAAATCCCGCGTGATGCAGGTGTTGGGGAAGAAGGGAGCGGGGGAGATCACGAGGCGTTGAGTGGCCGCGGAAATGGAGGTGATCGGGTATGTGTTGTTGATGGAGTCGAATACGAGTGTGGAGGAGGCGTCGCAGCGGACTTTGTATTCGGGATCACCGCAGCTGGGGCCGGTGCTCAGTGGGTAGGGGACGGCGGTGGAACCGCAAGGAGGACAGGCACTAAGGGAGAGTGCGCATGGTAGCAGAGCCGCCGCTAGGAGGAGGAGGAGGAGTGGATTGGCCATGATGGCTATTGGGATTACTGGAAAGAGACGGGGGACTGAATTTAATTTGTGCGTGTATTGACTTTATTTTAATTTTGGAGGTTGGGAAGTAAATTAAATTAGGCTGAGAGAATGTAATTATTACTTTCTACTTTTTTGTTGAAAGATTTTGATTTATTTCCCATCTTTTCACACTTGTAATTTTGTTTTTATAATTCCAACTATTGAATCGGAGATGATCTCACGTGTCGTATTTGTGAGACGAATTTTTTATTTGGGTCATTCATAAAAAAATATTACTTTTTATGATAAGAGTATTATTTTTTATTGTGAATATCGGTAAGTTTGATCCGTCTCACAAATAAATATTCGTGAGACCGTCTCACGACCTGAATCATTAGCTATGTTAAAATTATCTTCAAAAACAAAATTACTTGAACAGTAAAACGAAAAGTTTACTTCGAGAAGACTTGTAGTTTTATTACATTTTTTTAATAATAAAAAAGAACATTTTCATTAGGCCATCTTCAATCCATATCCTCTATTTTTCATCTTCTATCCTCCAAAATAGAGATCCATGATCTCTATTTTCAAACACCTTCTCCAACCCATATCCTCTAAATATTACCAAATACTCTATTTCTTTAATTTATTTCATTTTCAACTCATATCCTCTAAATATTACCAAATAATTTTTTTTAATTTATTTCATTTTCGAACACATACACACATATAATTAATTAATTTCATAATATATTATTTAACTAAACTTAATTAATTCGCTAAACATGACACAACTACATGTAATTCGCTTATTAATTTTCAAAAGGACTATATGGCAATTTTTAAAATATCTATTTTGTAATTATTTTTCACCCCTTTTCAATCCTTTATATGAACAGTGATACTCCATAAATAGAGGATCACTGTTGCATACTTTAAAATGGAAGAAACAAATAGAGTACGGTTGGAGAAGATTTCATCCTCCACAATGGAGGATTCCTCCATTATGGAGGACGGTTGGAGATGCCCTTAGGAGTCACCTTACTGCTCACTTAACCACATGAATAGAGAGTCTAAAAAATTACCCAACTTTAGTTGACTTCATTCCTTCTAGAAGACCCAAAAAGTTTTCCTATTATTAAACGATTTTAAATTATTTCGATACTTTCGGTAAGTGGATGGATATTTCAAACTAGTGATAATAAATGTGATGGATTAAAAATTAATAAAAGTATCATTCAAAATTTGAAAAGTTTAAATACATTTATTTAAAATAATTTTGAGAATTTCAAATACAGCGTTTATCATTTTAAAATATGTGTATCTAAATCAAATTCTTTGGTATATGACAAAATGATGTCGCGTTTTCAGAATGGTGGGGCCGTCAAATCTCCACGATTTATTTCTTACATTCAGACGGTAGTTTTCCTCGACAAAGATTATTCTATTCTTTCTTTCTCTCTTTTTCACTTTTTTCAAATTTTAATTTTGAAATATTTTTTCAAATTTATTTCGAACTAAAATATTGAATAATTTCATCGTTAAGCAATGACAGTAGGAGTAGATACGATCTCATGAATTTTTATCTATGAAACGGATCAGTCTCATCCAGGGCCGTGCTTATTTGGAATCAAATGAGTCCAATGACTCAGGCCCATCTCTTTTTAAGGGCCCAAAATTTTTTTTAAAAAATTATTATATATAATACTAGATAGCCCTCACATATGCATCTATGAAAGCGAAAGGAAAAATCCAGTTTGTGAAGAATTAATGTGACCGAAACATGAATTTTATTATTAAAAAAATCACTCGTAAAATTTTAAGAAATTATCGGTCGTCTTCGAAATCAAAGTCAGGAGTGGATGAATTAATATAGCTGGCAATAAGTTGTTGGTATGATTTACCAAACCAGTCTAGTTTTCTTATCGGGGTGGAGTAATGGTGGGAAGCATGGCACATTAAGGACAAGTATAAAAATCGGAACAAATCAGAAAAAAGAATCAATAATATATTACCTTCGAATTAATGCTTTATTCACTCTTTCTGAGGCGGGGATTCAAGATTTGAGACTTCCCTTTTGTTTTTGCTTTTGTAATATATATACGAGGAAGGTTCCAAATCATGAAATCTCCTGCTATGAAACTTTGCTTGAGAGTGCATAGAAAAAACCCAAATATTTCTCAAAATATGTATTAAAAATTTCAAATATCAATATATATAAAGTATAACGAGATGAAAAATGGAAAACCCTAAAGGCCCCATGGAATCAGTCCATTCGTTCACCATATCAGGTCCAGCTAAGGTCAAAATTCAAAAATGGTAGGTTGAAAATGTGTATGTGGGGCGTATCAAGAATGTATGGTGATTGGCTGTAACTGATATGTATATTTGATGTTGAATTCGGTTGGTGAGTAAGACAACATTTCTCAGTTATTTAGTTGTGTAAAAAGTGGGAGATTCGTTCAAGCTATTAATGTGGCTAAAGATTGTTTGCGCTTGATCATCAGCGTCTTTTTATGTGATACTCATATGAATAATGATTGCATTTAGAATCTCAAATGCTCATATTGCTTATAAAATCTTGTTGACTGTCCCGGTCACAGTAGCAAGTGCAGAGCGAAGTTTGTCAAAGTTAAAGCTCATCAAAACTTTTCTCCGATCAACCAAGTCACAAGAAAGATTGAATGAATTGGCTATGTTATCGATTGAGAAAGAAATTATTGAACAACTTGATTATACAAACTTGATTAGTATTTCTAGCTCTAAAACTGTTAGGCGGGTTGTTTTTTAGTGATCATTTTGGACATGTTTGATATTTTTATCCATTTAGTTTTTTATATTGTCTTTAACGTATTGATTTAATTTGAAAAATTGCCATGGAACTAAAAAAAACATGAACACACATTATGATTCAGATGCCTCTTTTTAAAAGTTAGACTCAGGCCCAAATATTATTAGGATCGGCCCTGGTCTCACTGATATTCACAATAAAAAATAATACTCTTAGCATAAAAAGTAATATTTTTTTCATGGATGACCCAAATAAGTTATATGTCTCACAAAATACGACTTGTGAGACCGTCTCACACAAATTTTTGCCTTACAATAGATGTTTTCATCACATTAACTAAAAAAAATACTTTTTATCATTATATATATATATATATAATCGAGCATTTGCTATTATTCGAAAAATTATAACTTGTGGTAACTATATAATTCAATATATTAGATCATGCAACAGTTTAAGCACTATGTTTCTATTAATCTCCACAATTATTGATTCTCGACAATCATTTTTTTTAATAAATGCATTATCTTGACATTTGTGGGAATTAAACATGTGGTATTCGCTATGATTTAGAGAACTCATTTGAACTAGTATAAGACTAATTACTCTGATTGAATCCAAACAATTGTTGAGCTCGCCTCCAATATGACGAACCTTTGATCCAAGGTCGATGGATTTACATGATGGAGTACAATTTAAGGGTGTATATTATCCGAGCCAACTCATGGCAAAAGTTGTTCACAAGCTCATGGGTGGGCTCGTAAGAATTCTACGATAATTAGAGTTAAAAATAACTAATTTATGCAATTAAATATCTAATTTCACTCATTGTGGAACTCGTAAAATAATTAATATCAACTTCATGACTATTTCAGGAAAGTGTTGACTTCTACAAGCAATTTATTGGTGATTAAAAAAAACAGGGGCGTGATGTTAGAAGTTCATTGCCTATAATATTATATTATACAGAGAGTATGAACGAAGTTGTATAATTTTACATTTTTGTAGTGATTATTACACTCACCGATTTGCAATCAATCTTCATCTGGGAAGGCTTCAAGAAATTGTCTGATAATGAGCCTTTCGTTCGGTGAAAGATCAGATTCATCATTCGTTAGTCTAGCGCGAATTGCAGCACTCTCTTTATTACGTTGATCATCGGAAACCTGCATATCACAGCAGGCTCGTGGTAATTCTTAACGAACCAACACCGAATAATCAGGCAACGTGATAGGATATGACTTTCGAGTACACTTGTCAAGAAAAGTCTATTCTTCTTAATCTGATGCAACAATCTAATATAAAATAACAAATGCGTGCAAAACAGAAAATAATTAACCAAACTCAGGATTTTCTTTTAGTAGATTCAAGAAGAATTTTCGGAACTTTAAGGGATTTGCACATTTGGCTAAAAAAAGATCATATGACGCACCTCAACATAGTTGTTGACGTGGCCATCCTTGTTGGGACCAATGACAGGTTCATACTCATTGCACATCCATTCACCATCCACAATATACTTGTATTCATAATGTCCTTCCTGTCCAAAGCAAGAGCTTGCGCACTTATTGGCCATTAATCCAGAATGCATCCATATTTTCTCTCCCAATCTTTTTTATAAATCACTGACACTTAATGGACAAACTAGAGTTATATCAGATCACATAAATTTATCCATATAATTCATTCCCATGCTTGGAACATCACCAAGAGTTTCTCTTGGGAATTATAATGTGTGCAATGTGGTGGAAATCTTTGATAATATTCAACCAAACAAAATAAAATTCCAGGTCGATAAACATCATTAAAAATAAAAATTATTGGAAGTGATCTATGATCGGGATCAATACTATTTTTATTGCCTTGTGATGCATACAACGATTAGCCCTATTGCGTACTGGAATCACAACAGGATGTTCTGGAGAATATAATCCAAAAGCAAGGGCCAAATATTTATTAAATATGGAATTGGTTGTTCAGTGATGGTTAACATGATAAAAAAAATCCTATTGATCTCCCACAAGTTTAGAATTTACTATACATTGTTATTTCTTGGTTATTAGAGAATTATTAATGAGGCCTTGGTCTGTCTCACTATATAAAGAGGCTCTTAATTCATGTGTACAGTTATGATATTTTTAGGTGTGTCCTGCAGTCCTGCTGAATATAGCAGATCCTTATCGACTCAGAGGATCAGGTGCCATGTCAGGTCTCATGAATCTTTGTTCTTTTCTTTTGTGTTTTATTTTGTCCAAATAAATATTTTTCAGATACAGTTAACAATTCTCTTGTGAGAAAAAGTAAATCACTGTACTGCAGAAGACCAAACAATTATCTAGTGCCATTTTATGTGGTAATGCAGAAGATAAGCTCATTAAGAATTAACATCATCTAACAAAAAAGAGCTTAAATCGGGTATTTGCGAGCAGTCAAAAGGTATACATGTGTCAAAGGTAAAACCAGAAAAATTGCAGGTCACAGGGACTTCGAAAACCCACATGCAATAGAAAATCAAAACCTTCAACATCATGAATTCCTTGTGCTAAATTTAAAATCTGTCTCAAATCTAATGGGATGAAAAGTCAACCAATTTCATCAAATAGATGGTATAAGAACCTGTTTATAATACCATGAATTTACTATCTCTATCTATCCATGTAGAAAACTGTTCAAAGATTAATTCACATATTGAAAGCACACAGCATTAGGTTTGAAAGGGGAAAAAGAAGTTCCTTAAGCATTAAAAACAATTTCATTTAAAAAGCACTAATACAGTTTACAAGCTTAAAAATATAGAACAACGTACTTACAGGCAATTCCCTATGGAGATTCCATAAACCATGTTCTTCATCATACGACAAAGGTATTCTCTGCACAGGAGATACAGTATATTACATTGCAAGTAGAAGACTTCCAAGGATCGGAAAAAAACATTTTTATATTCATAAAACGAGTCAACCAAATATTTTAAGCATTCAAAATGCGAAATTGAACTAAAACGTAGAATAATAGTAAAATTTAATGGCAAATCAGACTTCAGAAAAAAATATGTAGGCGTAGCTATGGTAGTAATGGAAGTGAAATAGCTTGCAAATAAATAATAATTAAATCACCAGATTTGGCACCAACACTATTGTATGAAAAAGGAACTCGATATACTGCAGATTATTCTAATCATAATTGATGCTAGGTTCAGAGAACAAAGCATCTAACTAAAACAATAAACATGTTGAATCAGTAGAGTAATGTAAGCAAGGATTTGGACATAAATATAGCTATATCGTAAGTTCTAAAAAAGACATGATTCTCAGTGACCAAGAAAAGTTGAGCTGTCATTTTATATATTCAAATTTAACAACAATTGGGTATCATGTTGTATCTCATAGGAAACATTCATTTACAACTAGTCCTCCACAATTTCCAGAGTATTTGTTACTAGAAAGTCAGAGAGGCAACTACCTGACCCCATCCAATGTCGAGTCCAGAGATTTCCACTGATGAATTATTCTCTCCATACCACGTTAATTTCACAGGCTTCTTTATAAGGCCTGTAAGCTTTAAACAAAAGGAAGCTTGCGTTGGAATTTCATAGAAGAGGTTTAGCACTATTTGGACTATTAATTAGAAAGGCAAGAACAAAGTATAGATTCAAAACAAACAGCTCCAACGACTATTAAAGGATTCCAAGTATAATATCACAAGTCACGTCATGAAGAAACTTCAATAAAAACAGCTTCTGCATCAGAAGAGGAACAGAAATAGAGAACACACCAGAAAAGCTCCAGAAACTGTCATGCCAAATTTTTTAAGTGATATACCACTAAAACAGTGATGGCTTCATGCTTGACATTAGCTTTATCAATAAATTTTTTTATGTTTTTTAGACTGATCTAATACAATTAATGGACAAGGGAAACAAGGACTCACAATATCAGCAGTTGCACTTTTGATGGCATCTAACTTTGGAAAGCACGGGCGCTTGCTCTGCGAAGAAGTGGAAAAGATATATTTAACATCTTACTTCAAACAGATATCCTCTTAGAAAATCCTGAGATGATATTATGACACTTCAAAATAATTTTTTAAGATGTGTAATGAAGCTTTGAAAATATAATCAAGAGGATGATCAGCCAAATGAGTGCCACTGATGATTTCACAAAATAAATCTTGCTTGGGAAATTGAGATGTAATAAATTATTTGTGGAGATAATATTAGTCAATAATAGATAAGTACTGAGACAAAACATGAAACTAAAATAATACCATCAGTAGTTTATGTGCTTCACTCAGCTTATAGTCTTGGATCCAAAACATGTAAGCCAACTGTGCATAAAACAAAAAACTTGTTACATTCTTCATGCAAGTCAATTGGTGTTAGATTTTAGATAAAAATATTGTTTGGTGTTAGATGGTAAATTCTATTTGTCAGTTGGGAAAGGGGAATAAAAATAACTATGTGTTCTTCATTAACAACAGGGTTGAATTCTTAAATATAAACATCATAGAGAATCAAACATAATGGAAAATCAGTTAAAATCAAACATCTAGATTCTCTCTCATTGAATTCTCATTATAAATGTGTGCTTGATTTTAATTTGCTTTTAAATAATTGATCAAAAACTATACTGGATTTCTAAATAGAATTGAGATTATTTTAATTAAAGTAATTGATATATTTTTAATAACACACTTCTTGTGATAACGATACTTTATTCATCATATATTAGAACTTGACATCATGCACTTACGAGCGAAAAGCACACAACAATAATATCCACCAAAAAAAATTGTCAGGATTTTTGTAACATAAAAGAACAAAAATGTTGTAACTTGTAAGATACAACTCTTGTGGCGAGAACTCCTCCGTACCTTGACCATGATACTATGTTGAACAAATGACAAACTTAATTCAAAGTTTAAGCTGTAAAAGATATAAAACATTTGATCTTTATTATGTCTCTAACAAATTTCTACGAGGTTTAGGAAAAGAAATTTGTTCAATCAATGCATGGAACTATCAGTCTGTTCACCTATAAATAAATAAAATATACATAGATATATTCTTATGTAGGTATATATGAGGTTGGAAGAATTTAAAGCGACTCTTGTGCTATCCGAGCATGGATGATGTCATTTCAGAAATGCTTAGATCAGGACTAATAAAATGTCTAACATGTAAGCCAAAAGAAAAAGAATGGGAAGGTTGATAGGACAGAAAATGGGGAGCGAAGCATGGGGAGATTGATAAAATAAAATAGTTGAGCGAAGCATGGGGAGGTTGATAGGACAGAAAATGGAATACAACAGGTAAGTAAGCATGTTTCTTAACTAGAGAGATGTCGACTTTGAAGGAATATCAATGCCATTGCCTTCCCCCAAAACTCCAAACAAAAGGAAAATATAAAGAGTATGAAAATGAAATGGGCGAATGAGGGTTATGTCAGCAAACTAACAGCAGCTAATTTTTTAGGAGTAAGGTTGCATCGATTTTTAGTGTAAAATTGTGTTGTGAAACTTAGGTGACTAAATAAACTATTTCCTAGTTTGACTAGCTGACTGAAATATCTGAAAGAGAAGATAGAGTGGCCTACTGGGAATTTCAAGGCCTGATTTGGTTTGTATTCATTCATATATTTGTCGAGGAGAAAAGGAAAGAAACTTGTGGATAGGGCTGGTAACTTGACTTGAAGAAATGAGCCAGATTAATTAAAAGCAGAAGGTTTAGCTCTTGATGGGCCAGATTTCTTTCGATCTCATGAATAAAAAATATTCACAAAAGTTGGTAGATCAACAATGGGAATATTAGGAATTAATGGAATAATAGGTGTATTAAAATATCTATTGAATTTTTTAGATAACTGCAAAAATTACTCAAATTTCTATTCTTGCAGCAATAATTAATCAAACTCGTATCCTAGACAACGACTTGTATTACAAACTAAATTGCATCTATTCTCATCAACTTCAATTAATTTATTTACAAAAAACCACCAGTTGGGCAGGGTCAAGACTTAACATGGAGCCAACCAACATAAAATAACTTCAGAAAGCACACAGGGTCTTGAGCATGACTTCCATCAAAAAGATACAGATTGAAGGGAAGTGAAAAAACAAAAAGACAGTACAGTGGGCCAAAAGTGCTATCGAGAGATGGAAAGTTTGTACAGAAAATTTTGGAAAAGGTCGTGAATTTAATGACTTGAAAATGCCACACTATTCAACATTTGCCAAATAAAGGGAGATCAATAAATGTGAATAAAAATAAATAATTGAAGTACAGTCGATGCAATAAAAAGATGTGCAGATTTAGGCAATTTGAGAACTAAAAGCAAACTGCCATACTGAGGTGTCGTAGCGGTGACATTGAAGGGTATGGCAATGCCCCCACTAGGAAGTTTGGTTCTGCAAAGAAGTCAGAGCTTTCGAGGAGTTCAACCTCATTTATTTGCCTTGTTAAAATTGTCTGGTATAACCAAAGTGTGCTGAAGGGAGGATTATTTGCAAGAAAAAAAGTAGTATCACTTAAATTAGTGTGTGAGATAGAAGTGTTGGGAGAAAATGACCCACGAGGAATGGTTGCGGCTGAACTAGAAAAGGCAGAGCCAGAAAAGTAGCAGAAGGCAGCAGGAAATTGTTGAATGCTTTATGTTGAAGGAGTCGCAACCAGGATCAAGGCACGGAAGAGCCACAGGGGCCACCCAAAAGAGACAAGTGGACAAGAGATTTCCACCTGCAAATGATGATAGCTGGGGATGCACAAGCCGCATGAGATGGTAAAAGGGATGTGTTACAGGCTTAAATATATTGGCTCACTCTATTATTTCTATTGTAAAGAATATACTAGAAACAATGACTTGGGTAAGGGGAAAGGTTTTGGAAGGGAGAATGGAAATAATACAAGGGGGAGTTTGTTGGAGGGAAAAACATTCTGGCTTATATTTTTATGTCGAAGGCCAGCTTTAGCTAGGGCAAGTAGACAGAGTACTTTCCTTGTGAAAGGGGGCAGGGATGGAAAAATTATCTTCTTCTCTGTTTTTGGTTTTGTTATTGTAATTGGAAAAGTGTCATTTTCTGTTCATAACTCAATATCAATATGTTACATTTCATGTTTCTCAAATTATTGTCTACGACACTAACACGAGGAGATTTTTTCTTTATTTATTTCTCTCTTTTTTAAAGGCCTCCATTAAGCCCTCCTACCATCACCCCAGAAAGAAAAAATAATAGTAAGGAAAGTGATACTGATTCTAAAGATTTTTAATACATAACAACTGAGAAGGCCTGAAATGCACATACAGCAGTTGCAGGTGCTCTTCCAAGACCAGCAGTGCAATGTATATAGGTCACACCTCCATTCCGATTAATGGCCTTTTGCAGTTTACTTACCACTGCAGGTAGCCGGGTTCTCAGATCAAATGCATCAAAATCCCTGTTTAAAAGTAAATAAATGTATAACTAAGCATAAAAATGCACTAATGTTAAAAATTATGCACAGGTCAAGTGATTTCCATGCGAGTAGAGTAGTTTTCTTAGATGTGCCAATGTTCCACTACAATATTTAGCCAAATACAACCACGCTTTGACATGTTTGTTCCCATTCTATCGTCTTCCTACATAACCAGTTTTTTTCCATCATCCGTCACATTACAAGAACAGAGATAAATTTATCCCAGCAGCAAACCTACCATCCTAGGTTGTGATTTTCCTACAGAGGCAAGATTCAATTTACTCCTAAGTGAAACCCCTTTGTAAGACGCTAGATAAAGAAACAATGGTACAATAATTGCACATTTAGAAAAGAAAATAAAGAACCGAAAATACTTGTAGCCAAGGAGAAAAATTAGTTTCACATACTATTTCAGGAAATCAAGTTTCAGCTACTCCAAAAGTTTCAAAAGTGATGTTCACCAACTTAATGAATGAAAATAATAGCATTAGAATCTCTTCAGAATAATATAATTTTTGTCACCGACCTAATTTCAGCACGCAAGTGTTGAATGTCACCACATTTGTTGGCATATTCACGAATGGAAGCAATATCAACCCCAAAGTATCTGAAGAGATGGATTTAAGGGCAAAAAATTAGCAGTGAAACTCATTCCAAGAGAAGGGGGATTAATCCATGTCACAAGCTTATTAAGCGCAATTAGCAGCATCATCCATTGATTATCTATACCGTCAATAAATTTTCAGCGCTGAAGTAAATAAAAAAGGCTAGTTTGTGTACTCAAGATCTGAATCCTGTTGTAAGCAAAATATAGTTTTTACTCCAATGCTGCGAAGCTTGTCAACATCCTCCGGAGTCTGTCAAATTCCAAGTGAAAAAATCAGGGAACTTCTAGGAAATACAGCCATCTCCACCTTAGAGAGATAATAGTTATCACCTGTAGGCATGACCCCACAATAAGATCTGGCAGAATGAAGTTATAGTTCATTCCAAGTTCATGCCTATAAGTTAAAACTGTATCCACAAGAATTACAATGTTATTGTCAGCCAAGGTATGACTTTAAGATACGGTGATATAAATCAAAAGTAAAGATTAATTATGTGTATACATCAACAAAACTTTAAGGTAGCATTCCAACTAGGGTACAGGTTAGAATATAGGTTACAAAGAAAACTAATGCAGATAGTTTGCCACCAGAAAAGCAAAAAACATGAAGAAATCATTTCATGATCCAACAAAACAGACAGACTGCACGGGTGAAGTTGATAACAAGCAGTGGCCACAGTATGTAAGCTAAGAAAACGGGCAAGCACCTAATAGCTTTTGTTTCAACATGTTAGTTAACATTTAAGACGTTCTGAAGCATTCCCTTTCGCAATAAAAACTAGTGTACATCAAATAAATTCTGTGTTTACCAGCTCCCATAGATGCAGTCATGTCTTCGCTATATGTTTCAGATTTTTCTTCCATCTTAGATGTGTTGCTTTCTGTACTTGGTGCAGAACCAGACACGGCCTAAAAATTGGTTTAGCAACAAGAGATTACAAAGAAAAGATTCTGCATCTTGTTGCACAATTAAATGAAATTTGAAATAACAACAAACAAGAAAAGAGGCAAAACTGTAATCAGCATGTACTGCTAAACCAAATACAACTCCACCTTGAAAATGAAAAAAAAAAATATACAGGATGTTAACGCCTTTGATTTTCGCCCACCTAACAGATTAATCTTTTGGATGAAGCATGCTCTTTAGTTTCAACACGGAACACTGACGCTCATGTCGCAAATAAACACGACAGAAGAGGCCACGTAGTTTTAAGTATTCACATCGTAGTTGAATTACAGTGCATGCAGCCGAATTTGATAGGTATATGAAAGCTGATCGAATTACAGTAAGGATGTAAGCTTGATGGGCAATATCATTAAAAAGGGCTACACATAAGCAATTGCAAGATGAAAGTTAAGATTGGGAGGTTACCCCCCAAAAAGATAGTCTTTTAGCTTGATGTCCCAAGTTTTAAGTGCTAAGAAACGACCTAGTTTGCCATGTATCAGACTCCACTATGAGGCAAACCCGTGTAACCTATTGGGAACGAAGCTCGGCTTTGAATTTTCAGAAGAAAAAATTCAATCAATAAAAGATTTTGCAGGATATAAAAACATTAAAGTAAACAACCTCAAACAGATATTCATAATATTTAGCAACAAAAGCTGTTTCATCATGAAAAGCAAAAAGAGATATATGAAAAAGAAGAATCTAATCTGTAACTGGAGATTAAAATTACATCAAACTCAAGAAATCACGCGCAAAAAAAACCCTTTCCTCGACAACCAAATCTTACCTTGACCACAGCAACTCGGGACCTAGACAAATTTGTTCCCTGAATCCAAACAATAATCAAGAAAGAGTAACATCAACTCTCATCACACTCACACACACACATATATTATATATTTCAGTTTTACCAGCAAAGTAACACGGCATGAGGGATTTCCTAAACGGGTTTTGAAGCTCTGCATTGGCAGAAGCAGGGATCTGAAAAGCCAGTGATCAACGCATATCGCAGATTAATCATCAATGAGAAAATGAAAACTATCAAGATGATGAATGTTATTAAGAGTTAAGAATCAGAGTACAAAACCTCGGGAGATGCTGAAGGCAAGCCATCCCAGAAAGCAGTCAGTGAAGCTGAGTGAAAAGGTTCGGTGATCCGACAAAAAATAGAAGGAAAAAAAGATCTTTTGGGATATTCTATCAAATGAAACCAAACCTCGGTTTGCGTGACTGCGTGATTGGTACGTAATTATGGGAAACAAATTATTTATTAATTAAATACAGAATTAATATAACTTTTTATCATGAATGAAAAGAGGAAAAATACATTTTCTATTTTCAGTCTTGTTAGTCGATTTATAATCTGTTATTTTTTATTTAAATTTTTTTTTTTATCTTTGATACGTCGTCGTAAAATGATAATATGTCAAAAAAATTGTTGATACGACAATAACTATCGTTATCGTATATGATATCATGTGAACATTAAGTTGAAAATAACTAAAATTGAAAAAAAAGATAGATTAAAATAATAAATTGACCATCAATTACATGTCAAAAATGGAAAAACAAGCAACTTACATTAATAATAATTTAATTTCCCCAAAATGCAAATATATCAAAAATAATATTCACCAATAAATGTGGGGAAAAAAATATGATGGTAACTAATAGTAAGTTCAACAATATTTATTTATTTTTTAAGACTTAAGTTTAAAAAATAAATAAAACCAAAGAATTAATTTTAATTAAATTATTAATTAAAAAGGCGAGTTTAAAGTACAGATAAATATGTTAAATATTTGTTAAATAAATTAGAAACAACTATTAATATAAGAGATTAATATAGTTCAGTATCTAACTTAATTATTTTTGTAATATAATTCAAGATAAGATAGTTTTCGTAACCTCTAAAAAAAATATTATTAGATTATTTTTTCACAACCTTCTCTAAAATAATCGAAGTGAAAAACGTTGTATAATTCACCTGAAACTTGTTTAGATTAATTAATTCATACACGAAATGTAGAACTAATAAATCTATTTTATTAGTTTTAAAAAAATCTATTTTATTTAACATTTAACGATACCATAGGATTAATTAGATAAAAACATATTGATTATCAATCAATTTTCATTTTCACCCAAAACTCACCCAAAAAGAATGAACTACTTTGATCCATCTTCCAAGGCCTTTTTTTAATATTTTGAAGCAAATCTCAATCTATTTATTAACAATATGGAGAGAACTAACCAAATTATCCACACACGATATTACACGAGCAGGTCGATTCGATTAATATCTGTAGTTAATAGTAATACTTTTTTATGATTCAAATCGGGTCGAGATCTACCTTAAATTTGACATATGAAATCGTATCATTTAAATTTTTATAGAAATGATAATAAAATATTGTTCAAACCATTAAAATGAAATCACAAAACAATAAAAAAACAAGAGAAGTGTCGGTGTTGGGTACTGGAATCTCCGAATTCCTTCTTTTAAGGCCGCCTAAGATTATTGAAAAGTAAATACAAGAAAAATATCTATAAATTGTGTTGTCAACTTCTCTACAAGTCTACACTTCGCTTTCGATCATCCTCGAGCAGAAGAAGAAATAAAATTAAAAAAAAAATAATTAATCCAATATTATGAAAGGAGAATGAATTGAGATTTTGTGGTGTCCTCTCATTTTCTATGCTAATTAGTTGATTATGGTCTATAAATTGGTTTTTATAAGTTTAACGAAAAACTTATAATGACTCGATATTTTTCATGCTTACGGGTTGGGTTGACTTTATATTTTAAGTATTTTAATTTTTGTCCAATATTTTGTAGTTTGATCTTCTTTTGGACGTTGAGGAGTTACTAATTTGAAAGTTTTGCATATGATTAGATGTAAAATTTGATATCATGGAAAATTGTATTATGTGTTGGCACTTGTATCATATTATGTGGCATCAACGAGAGTTTCATAATTTAAATAAAAAGAATTTTGACTATTATAATTCTCGATTGAAAAAGAAATGTTTCGACGGTTGGATTATACAAATTTAATATATATTTTTGTTTGTGAACCAACTATATGAGTAATATTTATGTAATTATTTCAAATATTCGTTGACTTGTTATATTATTGATGTAATATATTGTTTTCAATGTATTTTTTATTCGCAATAAGATGGCCGATTTTTAATTTTTTACCTCACGGAACATAGGTATGATTATGATAATAACGCCTTTATTTTGATTATTGCTGCGGATATATTCGGCTATATTTAAGTTTTAACCCTTAACAGAAGTGTAAGAATATAAATATATCTCTACTAAAAGGAGAATAAAGCTCTATTAGACGGAAGTTGAACATAATTATTGACTGATAGGGTAGTCATCCAGTTGAGCACATTATAAGCAGGTGATGGCACAATCAAATCATGCGATCATGCCCTGTTTGCATCTAGAATCACTCAATTTGCTCTGATACCACTTAAATATAGCGATGAAGTTCACAACAGAAATATTGACTGATAGGGTAGTCATCCAGTTGAGCACAAGAAACATCAGAGAACATTATAAGCAGGTGATTGCATAATCAAATCGTGCGACCGTACCCTGTTTGTATCTAAAATCGCTCGACTTGCTCTGATACCACTTAAATATAGCGGTGACGTTCACAACAAATGGCTGATGCAAATCGAATGACTAATCATATCAAAATTCATGTTAATCAATGAATAACATTAATTTCTAGACAGAACTTTGTATTTATACAAAATTTGAGGTTATTCAAATAAACATGTTTCATAGTATTCTTCGACTATCTCAACAGTTGTGTAAAAATTTTATTCATGCATAGTTTTCAACCCCTGCAACGTCCAGTTCTTTCCTGGTCATCGAAAACGACTTGGGAAGAAGCTGGCATTGGACAAAGTATCTGTTCACCAGCAATACTTTTAGAAGGAGGCTGGTTTTGAGATCGTTTACAATGAGCAATCGCGGCCTGGATCGAGTTCTCGAGCTCCAAGTTTGGGCCGCAGCTGTTCTTGACACCAGCGGACCTGGAATAATCAGACATGGAACTAGCCGACTTCGATAGCCTTTTGAAGGCCCCGGAGAACGATCTCCTGTGACCTGCTTGACAATCTTCTGTTACATTGTTCTCTTTGCTACTTAAAGATGGCATCATCTTTTTGTTACTGCATTTAACCGCCTGGATTTGCCCGAAAGGTGGCGCTACGTTCTTGGTGGTACCTTTCTCAATATCTCTGGTCTTTGGAAGTGATTTCTTCTCATCCGCAGCAGCAGCAGAAGATTGGTAGGAACAACCGGATTTGGTAAACAGAGATTTAAGAAAAGCCCGTTTGAGCTTCGAACCGATACTCGACGACTGTTTGATCAGCTTCAACCGTTTGGCCCAAGAATACTTCTTCTCCTTGAACGATGTCGAGTATTCAAGGAAATACTCATTCCGGTTCAGCTCTCCACTAACTTGGCAAGACTCCACAGGCGAGACGTTGCAGGATTCGAATGGCGTGTTGGCTGTGGAAGTGTTGGATGCAGAGAACAATGGAGTACTAAAGGATTCATTGTCGAATTCGTAGCTCGACTTAGAAGACGTTTGGAGGATTTTGTCAAGCATCTGGAGGCGAGGTGGGAGATGAAGAGGGAGGAGTTTTCCCATGTAGAAGAGCTGATCAGCTGAACAGATAGCGGCGCGATTCGTCTCCGAGGAATCGGCGAAACTTTGGAACTCAAATTCTTTGTTGGAGTGGCACAATATGGTGGCTAATGGATCAACTTCTATGTTAATGTAATCATAATCTTGTACTGACTCCATTGTTGAACCTTTTTCAAGAACACTCATAAAATAAAGTTAGAACTCAAAGGCTGCAGGGGTTATAGCATTATATAATATACGAGCCTTCATTTAACCGAGGAAAATATATCTTCTTTTGGCATTTGAAATGACAAAGTAACTTGGGGGGAATTGTTTCGCTTTCTACTGTTTGACTTTTATGGATTCTTGGATTTCCATCTCTCAATTCTAACAAAAAAATTCACATTATTAGTTTTTAAAAAACTGAGAAAGAAATGGCATACATATATTTTTATCGAGCGATGAAAAATAAGAGTGTTTGGGTTTGCGCAACAAATGCGAAAATAGATGACACGAGTTGTTATAAGAGTCAATTATAAATGCTCATTGTATGTAATCCGATGTGAGATGATATATCACAAAAATAATATCACTAAGAATTTTATATACTCTTCAAAACATCACAACACATTATTTACAACGTATCTATACTATTATTTATGTTATTAAGTTTGAGATACCTATACTAACTAACTTTAGTGTCAAAATCAATTATAAAAAAAAAACCAACAATACTCATTTAAAATTATAAAAATACTCTATTTTTATTTAATAAAATATATTTTAGTAAGTTTACTTATTTTCTAATTATATATATCCACTTTCTAAAAATTTTAAAACTACTAAAATATATTCTCTAATATCTATCCAAAATTTGAAATTTGAAATAATTTTATAATTTTTAATATATATATTTTTAAAGAAAATATTAAATTAAAAACCAAAAAAAATATTATTACAAAAAATATCGCATATATGCACATAACACATGTAAAAGATCGCTAGTATATTCTTAAAGTGTGAACACTCTATATAATTGGTTTTCATTTTACAAATAAAATCTTTTTCTCTTGAAATACCCTTCACCGACACTATTATTTCTACACCCAAAAAAAAAATAACAAAGTAAAATTTGAAGTAAATAAATTGTTCCAATATCATACATTTAATATACACAAAATTATATTTTATATTAAAATATAGTCAGTCATTCATGATCTTGTTCAAATAATAAACTTTTGAAAAATCCAAGGGCCAGAGCTTCCCTAAAACATTGTGGCAATTCCTAATTTTGAAATTGATTTAACATAATTATATTTTAATGATGTGACCGCAAGTAAAATGTGGCGATTTTGTTATCATAATTGAGCATTAATTAATTAATTAAAAATTTATTTATTTTTTAAATTTATAAAGTGAGTTGGCAACACAAATCTCCACTATCCATGATTTAAGGATGCAAAAATCAAATCATTGAAAACATAACATTAATGCTACTTATATTACTAATCCCAAGTCCTCCCCTCCAATCTACGGTTCTTTGGCAAAATAAATCAAATAAATTTCCGTACGAGTGAGGAAAAAGTGGATTGAATGGGCAGATTGTAAAATGCAAATATGACAAAATCACATGTTTTACGATAATTTATAATATTGAGAAACTATTATGAAATAAATAAATAGAAAGAAAGAAACTTTATAAAAGGAAATAATAACATTTTTAAAAAAAAAAAAAACCCAATTGCTAGTTTTGTGCCCATAAAAAAATAATAAATGGAAAGGGAAATGAGACATTTAAGTTTCCTTTCCCCAATATAATAATAATGATGAGAATTATTATTATTATTATTATGTATGGAGTGATTTGTCGTATTATTAACAGTACAAGTGTGGATGATGCAAATGCACTAGTCAACACTTTCTATATATTGACGGAGACAAAAACTTGTGTGAGACGATCTCACGGGTCATATTTTGTGAGATGGATATCTTATTTGGGTCATTCATGAAAAATTATTACTTTTTATGCTAAGAATATTACTTTTTATTGTGAATATCGGTAGGATTGACCCGTCTCACAGATAAAAATTCGTGAGACCGTCTCACAAAAGACCTTGTTCGAATATTTACCTATAATATAGATGAATATTTGAAAATTATAATTACAAATATAATAGATAAGGACCTCAAGGACGGATCTAGCTCATGTCAGCTCCGAGCTTTACTTCACTCCAAATTTTTATTATTATATATAATTTATGTAAGTTTTTCACTTAGCTCAACACTCTTTTCATGCTCAAAGCTCGGCTCGTCTCTTCGATTATGGCACAATTTTATTGAACAATACAATGTAATGATTTTTTTGTATTATATAAAATTTAATACATATTTTTTGGTAATAATATATGATTCATTATATTAAGTTCAAACTCGTGTCAATTCTAATTTTTGGATCCGTCCTTGACACCGTAATAACAACATTATTATATACCATTTGCACGCGTAGGCTTGATTTTAATAAAATAAAAAAATATATATATAACACAACTTTACCGACTTCGTTACTGGATTCCAGGATCTAGTCGTTTGTTCACTCTGTTTTTCAACTGTAGCCATAGAATTTTTGTCCTCACACACAAAAAGGGGATCACTCATTTGTTTTATGCGATAATTAAACGTTCAAATTAAAATTAATTGTCTCCATAAAAAAAAAACTACATAATTAGGAACATACACTTTTACATTTAACTCTTCTACGAACAGACACTTATTCAATTCAAAAAGTTGTATCCTTTTGTTCAGGTTTCATATCATCTAATGATGAAGACATGGTAGATAAAATGTATTCACGGTATTCGAGTAAGTGGAAGAGTGTGTGAGCGGTTGACTAATTGACAGAAATTCTATTCTCTATACGAACACCATTTGAGGCAAGTCTCTCACACAAGACTCATCTAGTGTGGTTTACCTGATTAGCGTATTTGCGTGTTATCGTGTTAGTCCCGAGGATTACACGGTGCGCACTACTGGATGGCGACTGCAGATTTCATCATAATAAAAAACAGATAAAAAGTGGTCCCACAATTGAATTTCCTGCGGAAGACTAGAATTCAACTTTTGTATCTGCTTTCACAAAAAACATTGATTTAGTTTCTTTTCTCAAATGTTATTTTTATTTTTTAATAAACAGGTAAGGATCCACTGAACTCCAGTCATGACACTGAATGTTCATATGCATATAATATGTGCATAAGATACTATTATACGATAATTAGTAAGGATTTAGTGCAAAATTTATATGCATACACTTCTTTCATAGGTGATATTCTGTGTTAGTAAAAATCACACGAAAATATCGGGTAAATTTTTTTTTGAACATAAAATATCATGTAATTAATTATATTATATCGAAATATAATTTATATAAAAAAATCCCGGTTATTATTTCAAATATTTATACAAATGGATTGAAATTCGATATTTTATTTATGTGTTTATATTGTGTATAGATCACAAATTACTATTGGCCAAGAGTGTAGAATCTTTTCCAACTATAAAAAGAAACGAAAGGACACCACAATTAGTGCCACGAGGAATACATTTTGACCCACAAATACCACAAATTCTGGATGGTACAAGCCATAGTGCTCTCCCCTCTCTTTTTCAATAAATATCACAAATAGTGCAATTTATTACTATATTATTCAATTTCTTCATTACTTCAACATCCGAGAAAATTTTTATAAACAATAAAATCTTTATAAAAATGTTACTAAATCACATATCAAATATTATATATATTAAAAAATCGAACGTTCGAATGTGATGATGTAATATTAATTTTTTATATATAGTATAGATATTCGGCAACCAACATATAGACCCTTTGCAGAATTTATGTGAAATTGAACCTTTACATACATAGCCATCACATATTTCAACTCCACCACCTATATTTGTAACCTGTTTTGTTTACACTCGGAAGCCCCTACCAATTATGATATCCTTAAAAAGTAGAGCAAAATTAAACATTACAAGTGTAAAGAATTTTCACTTGTAAAGTGTGTGTTTTCCTCATAGGTGACACACAATTCTGATAAATTAATATAATATATAGTTTTGGTAGGACGTGTAAAACTTGACAGGGAACTCTAAAACACGTGAATAAAATATAATGGAAAGGCTTCTTTTCTTTTTTTTTTAGAAAAAGAAAAAAAGTCCACTTTTTAAAAAAGTTGCTACCACCAAAAACCGTCAATTCTCTCAAATTTTGTATGTAAAAAATTCCCTTCCATTCGAAATCAAATGTTTTTCTTCGGGTTTATCATGGATAGTGAAAAATGTTTTATAGAAAAAATAAAAAGGGATTATGGAAATCCGAATAGTGTGTTCTTTATGTTCTCTTAGCTCCTCGTGCATGTAATTTGCTGGTATATATGAAGTCTAAACCACAAGGAAATCTCAAGCCTCGGTGACCAACTAATATGAGATCTTATGTTGTATTTGAACTTAACGATTTCAAATTCTTAGTAACAAATCTATTGGTTTCTTTAGGTAAATCTGTTTGACCATGAATTTCAAATCTCAACAAGTTATTTGTAGTCATTTTGATGGATTTCAGATTAGTCTTCAAGTTTTTTCTTTCAAACTCCAATCAAATCAAAATCTTCCGATTCAAATATAACCTTAGTGATCACGATTAATTTACGTCAAATATTGTCGCTTATGTTTTTGACATAATATTCAAAATTCACTTTGCCTAAAATTAATTGTGTTTTCATGACAAAAAATGATAAATTTATGGTGTTGCAATACGGATAAAATAGAGATCCACGACGACCACAATGACGATTTATATTAACCGAGCAACCCACATGATAATTCACGTCCATGAATTTTTAACTTTTTTAAAAAACATGTTTTGAGTTATTAATTATAATTAATAAATTTTTTTTTTTATTTTTATAATCTACTAAAATAAGTGCTTATAATAATTTTTATCTAATAAAGAAGGGGTATTTTTGTTTGTCTATTTAAATGATCAATGTAGTTACTCTAAGGTAGTGTGTTGCGTTATGACCTTAACACAAAAGTAGTACCATGACACAAAATCTAGAGACGGTCTCACAAATCTTTATCTGTGAGATGTGTCAACCCCACCGATATTCACGATAAAAAGTAATACTCTTAGCATAAAAAGTAATACTTTTTCATGGATGAATCAAATAAAAGATCCGTCTCACAAAATATGACCCGTGAGACCGTCTCACACAAATTTTTGCCCAAAATATAAAAATCCAAAATTTAATTTAGTCCAAATTTAATTTTGCACTTGTGAGGTTCACATAGCTAAATTAAAACTGATCTGACCTCGTACAAATATCCCGTTAATAGTGTAGAATAGTATAATGAAATTGAAAGAGACTTTTGTTACAAAAATATATAAACATTGGGATTTCGTATCATAATTTACGAAAATTCTAAATTCATAGTCATATATCCCTAAATTTATTTATTTTTTAATTGGCGATATATCAATTTTTTTATAATATAAAACAAGGTGATTCCGCCAACTTGAACCAATGTTTTTTTTACAGCGGGCTTGATGAATGAAAAGCACGACAATAAAGAAACTGTCCGAATTTAGATTTTTTAATCAATAAACCAACATTTTGTCCATCTGATTCATCATACAATCATTTAAAATCAATAGAATCATTGAATCCATTGATTGCATCTATAAAAAATGCACTGCCAACATTGAAATATGTAACAAAATACAAGAACAAAGTCAATTAATAGAGAAATCTGCTGGTAACAAACCAGAAACAAACTGTCAAATGGGCTTGGACAAAACAAAACGGTTCAAGTGGCAGGTCTCTCTTGCGCACGGGCATTTCCTTGTTGCGCTCGATGAAGCAGGCATAAGCGGGAAAGGAGTTGATAAAGAGGTTGGCTACTATCAACACCACTTAGGCTTTTGAAACTTGCCATGAACCCACACTCGTTTCATGACCTTCCCATTCCTGCGGTTTACTGACTTCACACAGCAGTATTCAAGTTCAACCTACAATAAAAGAGATTAAGTCCGTCCAGTCATTGTGAATAACAAAAGTGCTTTCAGGAGTTTAAATTACTGTGTTTTCAATGGTTGTTAAAGAATGCCATTTCAATTTGTACAAGACAATCGAGCACATTAACGGCACTTCCGGTATTAGCCAACCCTCATTTCTATGATTTTTACAAAAAAAAGGTGTTACGCTTCTACTAAACAAGTATCTTTACAAGGATTATACCACGATGAAGCCGGCAGCAGAAGTTAAGTTTCTCACAGCATCCAAGCAGAAGAAATAAGAGCGTGTTCCATCTGATCGCAAGTACTCTCTATAACCAACTCTTTGTTCAGGTTTAAATCGAAGCATAGTCATATCATAAAGACCTGATGTCATCACAAACAATCATGTCATCAGGTTCATACAGCACCGGACAAGGCAGAAAAACCCACCATGGAATGAAACTGAATTTTCAAATAATCCCTTTTGTAAGCCGTTACCATAATCCCTGAACAAAATCAGGCCCCCCGGCTTTAGAACAGAAAAGCAATGAGCAATGGCCTTAGGCATCCCGTGAAATGGTAAAGCGGATAATGTAAATACCTGCCACATAAACGTAGATAAAATTTGCCTAATCTAACAAACTTAGATATATATTTGGGTTGTGTAGGCAACAATTAACATAACATATAAATGAAACTGTAATGTACCATAGTAATGAAATCCACTCCTCCAATGCAACATTTATTTTCGCCAAAGTTGGATGGCTTGAGGCCATTTATCTTATTACTGTTGCTTGCACCTGGATAATGCCCAAAGTAGAGTCACTTATCACCAAGTTTATTTAAAAGTTGATAATAAAGCATTTGGCACCTGGAAATCCAAAATTACATGTCTGTGAGAAACTTCTTGAGCAACTTTCGCAGGCCAACCACGATGGAAATCCAAATGTTGAAAAATCGCATTGGAACGGATAGAAACGACTTTTATTAGAGATTGAGTTAGTATCACCAATTACATCTTTAGCCCTCTCGAGAGCTTCATTACTGCAATCACAGGCATATACAGTGATGCTATCCTGTCCACTGCAAGAAAAGGAACAAAATTCAGTAAAAATTAACAGGCGAACAGAAAGAACTCCATAAAATGTAAAATTAATAAATAATCATTGAGAAGAAATATCTTATGAATAACTAAAAAATGCAAAATAACATATAATGAACACCACAAAAAAATGTGTCGATTTAGGTGAAAGCTGAAAATTAATGAATTGTCAATGCACTTTTGTCTAATTAAACTAACATAAAAGAGAGAAAATTTGTTAAAAGAAACATGCTTGTTATGACCTAGAGATAATACAATGCTTCGTACTGATCTACTTATGAAGTCAGAAATATATTTTTGTAGTAATATATCAGCATGTCTTGGTCATGTTTTTGTTCTAATTATTGAACAGACTTGATAAATTGGCGTGATTTTTTGAATTTTCTTTCTGAACTTAGCATTTCCATCTTTAATCCATTAGATGAATTATAAAATTGATAGTGAAAAAAATTCAAGTTTAAGATGCCAAGCACGATTCGAGTAACTTAATAATAGTATCTGCTACAATGCCAAATGTAATCTCATCGAGTTCATTAATATGTGACCCAGAGCACATGCTAGTACAAATAGTGAAAAAAATTCAAGTTTAAGATGCCAAGCACGATTCGAGTAACTTAATAATAGTATCTGCTACAATGCCAAATGTAATCTCATCGAGTTCATTAATATGTGACCCAGAGCACATGCTAATACAAATAGTGTATTAAAAATTATGTGTTAGATACATACACATATGAACTGTGAACATATATACACATATCAATCATGAATTTCTATGACAATAGAACAATTGCGCTCTTTCTTCAAGTATTTAATTAAAATCCATTTTGTCCAGTGAATATATTCAGTTTATTTCCAATTCAATGAGATACGATGTTGACATCGTGATAATTTCAATAGATTCTTTAGAAAAAAGTTTGAAATTGCACATTATAATCTATATTTTTAAAATATAAATAATGTTAGTAGTTTGTGATCAAATAATTTTTATGTGTACCACTTTAATATGAGTGATGTCAAATTTTATAAATATTCTTCTTATGATTTTGATTTCAACTATGATTAGAGTAATTTCCTATGTAAAATAACAGTTCAAAAAAACTGATACCCCTGTTGGTTGGGCTCAGTATGTGACCATGATTTGCCTAAATCTCATCACACATTGACCAAGTGAAGTAACCACTTATCGACGGCTGCCGCTAATAAGGGGTTAGTTTGCTGACAAGGAGTTCTAAAAATGGGAAGACCAAAACAGCAGATGTAGATGATGGAAAATAATCAAGATTCAAGCTTACCGCAGTATCGGTAACACAGTACTTCCATTACCACATCCCACTTCCAAAACCTTTGAATCATCCTTGCAAGATGCAAACTCTGGAAATTCTTTCAACAAGTATCGCCTCTCCTGCATCCAATCACTATTTAACATAAGCATCAACCCAAGGAAATTAAAAACTAAAACAAATGGAATGACCGAGCTTGAAATCATACACAACGATGGGGTTAAGGTGATGAAAAAGAGAAGGTAAGTCCTACCAAAATCTCAGCAGGGACGAATTAAATTTACCACCTAGCCAATCAGTAACAAGCAGATGATCGTCTAACATATTGTAGAACAAAGACAAACTCATTTAACAAATGCCACAAACAAGAAGGAAATACTCTGTCAACAAGAAATAATTCAAGCCAGTGATGCATGACTCAATGTGTGGAATTCCCAGAGGATTAGCAGAGACAACCGATTAACAAAAAACCCATGATCCATAACGCAAGAAATTCCTCATCAAAACCTTTAACGGCTACCAGATTGAATTTTTTTTTCTAACAACGATTCATGAAAACAGCCCATGATCCAATTTCGCATACCTTGAAGAACTTGCCAGTGGAGTGACGAGAATGAAACTTTTCCCAAGCTTCGGAATCATGGTTTTGACTAGCCGTGTCTTCCGAAGAGCAAGGGAGCAAGTGGAATCGAAGGGATGGATCGCTTTCGACTTCTTCTTTGAATTGATCCCACTCGAAATCTTTGGAGAAGTAATTCTGGGCTTGGCAATTACTTCTGTTCATTGTTGGTTGGGAACTCAAGATTGTGCATTTTAGCTGGTTTACTATGAATGAGTTAAATTTATATTTTGTTATTATAAATTTTCACTCTTTTTTTAATTTGTAAATTAGATTTTTTTATATGTGTGTGTTTGTGTGAATGTGCGATTTAAATAAGTTATGCTTGTAGTCATATTGAATAATGAGAAAATATTTTTGCGATATATAATAATATATATCAAGCTATTTTGGTTTTCAAATATTAAAATAAGATTTTATATAATTTATAAGTCTAACAACAATATTTATTTAAAGACTTTATATTATAAGCTCGGTCAATGTGCTTTTATTTGTAGATAAACATTATAAAATTACACATTTACATAAAAAATAAATATGAAAACATATAAATATATATTGCACCATTTACATTTAAGTAAAAATATCTTTAATATGCATTTCACTATGTTATATTTATTTTGTTTTGTAATTTTATTCTTTTTTCGAATTAGAGTTGACAAAACAACTATGTAAATAGATAAGTCGATGATATTATGTTATTTTCATAAATTTTATTTTTAGTCATTTATATTTATTTTTTGTGATTTTAATATCGTATATTATTGTATTTTAATTTTAATTTTTAATAATTTTAATAATTATTTTATCGAAATTATTTTTAATTTATCACTTCGACACATTAATTAATTAGCACCAGCTGGGTAACTTGCAAGAATATAGAAGAACTGCCGATATCCAAAAGGAGTAGGGTTTTGGCAATTTGCATGTAGGGTTCATGATTATGTTTGCGTTTCTGTTTTGATTCTTTGCCTCCCAGATCCAGAATCACTCCCCTTATCCCACTGTTGAAATTAATCCGCCGGAAAACGCTACTGAAAAGGACGGTGTGTGAAGAATATTTTCGGGTGATGGCAATGGACCAATAGGCTGTGTCGGGTACTATAATGGAAGGCAACTTTTGAATTTGATTTTGTCAAATGAAATCTTCACACATTTGTATTCTCATTTCAGATACGATGGATTACATGTGGTGTTACTTTTTGTTTCAGTCAAGAAAGAGAGAAATTTGTGTGACAAACGTTTTCTGTACATTTTTTCGGTTTGAGTGTTGAAGATTTTATTTAACGTGGTGAAGTCGATGGATCTGCAACAGCATGTTTTCCTCGATCCTGCCTCTCGGGGAACCAGAGGCAAACGGTGGGTTGAGAAGTGTTGTACGCTCTAATTTTTGTATGTACCTGACTGGGCTGAAATGAGACTCATTTGAAAATTATGTGCCAGGATGACGAAGTTGCTTGATGATGAACTTGAAGAGGACGAGGTCTTCTGGAATCAAGACGCTCTCAAAGAGGTAATGTATGGTGGAAAACTTGGTTTTGCCACCAAATAGTTTCCAGGTGGTTGTTTTTATCGGGTGCCTGACGATTATCATGTTGCACAACCTCAAAATGAGGTTTTGCTTCGTGCTATTGAGATTATTTTGAGGAAAATGCAAAAACGACAACCATGGTGATATTAGGCATGACTAAGGAAACAATGTGTTATGAGTGAAGGCGCTTAGCCGTTGGAGTCAATAGAGACATAAATTTATTTGGACATTTATATTGGTGAAGAGCTTGTTCTACCTGATTATTGCATGAGACAATTATTTGTATTCATCCTCCCAAATTTTTATTGGGCTGAGTTTTCTCTGAAATTATTTCCAGGAAGAGAATGATGTCGAATATGAGGAAGAAGCGGAGGTTGCTGATGTTTATGATAGTGATTTTGATGACGATGTAAGCTCTATATTTTCACGAGGTCGTCGTTTTCATCCTCATCTGTTTCCCATTCTACTTAATTTGAGTTGGTACACTCTATTACAGGAGCCTGAGGCAAATGAAGAAGTGGAAAATGAACCAGATGAGAGGTATGTCTCTTTATTCTTCAATATAAAGTGAAGTACACCTTCTTTCTGTATATTCTGACTTGCTCAATTTTTTTATGAGAAGGACGAGGACAAAAAAGAAATTGATATTTCCAGGAAAGCCACCCATGAAGAAGAAGAAAAACAAGGTGCTGTCCAAGATAGAAAAGGTACCTGAAGATGAGAAAATTTCAGAGCAGTCCACTCCTGATGAACATCATGAAGTTCCTGATGATGCTGAGATGGAGAAAATAGTTAGAAAATCAACCAGAACTTCTGTCATTATCAGGCAAGCCGAGAGGGATGCAATACGTGCAGCATTGCAATCTACTACGAAGGTATTGTGTAATTACAATCATCAACTTTGTTTTAGTTTATGATAAAGCTCTTTAGCATAGGTAACCAAACTGCTCTACGGAATGAACAAGAATTCAATTGTGATAATTTTCCAAAGGTAATTTTGTGTGGTGCAGCATTTAGTTTCACGTGGTCGAAAAAGAGCCTGTTGAATATGATGCTTAATATTCGATGCACAAATCGGTGGAAACTCAACTCTCAAGAAACATTTGGTGTTAAAAACTAGGAAATATGTTGTCTTTGAAAAAATTCACAGGCACAGGTTTGGAAAGATGCACGACCAAATATTCTCGTTGTATAGACTAACTGGAAAATGACAAGGACTTTTGTGAAGGTCTAAACATGAAAACCTGATGTGATTTCTAGCCATTCTTAAAAACGAAGTGCTAGAAACCTTTCTTCTTCATTATTATTGTTGGAGAAAGAAGGAATGTTATGAAGTATTTGACCACATCAAAAGAATTCTCAATTTCACGAAATATTGGAGTCAAAATGGATGATTGTGCTTGGTCTTTGCTTTTGTTTGATGATTGATTTTTTTTAAAAATAAAGAAATCCGAAAGGATGATTCTTGTCTTTTGCTTATTCTTGGGTTGTCATTGAAAAGTAAGTTTATTTTTTGGTGTGTGTGTGTTGTCATCTATGTCATGATTTTAGAGTGAAAAATGTCTATTACATGATTTTTAAGCAGAAATTGAAGGTAGTGAAAATGAACAGTTGGGTCATATACCCAGGGCTCTTGTACATTTGTGGGTATTAGTGTCATGCCTTATTACTTAACCACGATTGTTCCACCCTTAACTCCTACCTCCGAAATCAATCACTTCTTTGTACCTTTTATATCATGCCAACCTTGGCAACTCTCAATGCTGATCTGAACTTGCTTTTGGCATATCGAGTACCATACTAATCTTATAATGAGGAAATTTCTGATAATTCTTCATCTTTAAAGTTTGGCAATGTTTGCTGGTTTCTATGTGATCTGGTGGTGTACATCCAACATCAAAAGCTACCTTATAAATCAGCAGAAAGTCCTGTTGCTCTGCAAAAAGAATCCGTTACATATATAACTGTGAGAAATTAGTCATTGCTATAACTACTCTACCGTGCTTTTATTCTTATTTTTGTCCCTGTAATCGTTCCCTACGTTTCAATTAGAAGATGTTTCTAAATGTTGAAATTATCTCCATAAATGAGTGCAAGATTCACACCACATCTATAAAATCAAGAAGCATGTCTGTAAGTCTAATTATGGCATATAGTCTATTTACAGGAGGGTTAAAACTCTATGCGTTATGCATCCTTAGGACGTATTGACCAAAGAAAACTACGGTTTCTCATGTGAACCTATGATAAAATGGCTTATCTCTCTTCTCATCGTGTCATTGCCTATCTATCATTTACTTTCTTGTTCCATCAATTAACACAGTTCGAGTTTGTCAATTGTTATCAATACTGGTCCGGTCAAGAACTTATGTGGTTACACAGCAACATTTCTATTGTTATCTGTCTATTTTATTTTCAAATTATATTATCTTCAAAAACTTGTTTTAACTCAGCATGGGTATGTATTGAATTTACAAACCCTAAAATGACCATTACTTGATGAACATATTTTTAACTTCCAGCCAATTAAGAAGAAAAAGGAAGGCGAGGAGAAAAGGATGACCCAAGAAGAGATGCTTCTGGAAGCAGCTCAAACAGGTGCATTTCATGATATTCTGCGTAAAAGATTTTATTTATTTTGTCGAAGTGCACGTGTTAGCTTAATTCTACTTTTCAGTTGTATTTCATTAAAAAATTTATGCAGAAATTATGAATTTGAGAAACTTGGAGAGGGTGTTAGCAAGAGAAGAAGAAGTGAAGAAAAGAGCTATTGTGCATAAACAAGTTTATAGTGGTCCCAAGATACAGTATCTTTCTAAAGATGGCAAGCCTCTTCTCTCTTCACTTCAAATGGCTTCACATCCATTTTTCCCCGTGCACAATTTTGTAGTTCAAGTATTGTTATTGGTTTTTGCTCAACATTTATATTGATTGAATAAGTAAATGGGACATTTATTATAGGTTCTTCATATCTAAATTTCACGGGTGGTTCATCATTTCGGTCAGAGATTTCAACAACTTCTATTCCATGTAAGAGAAAAATGCCCATGTTTTTAACACGTATACTCTATATTAGTTTAACGCTCACATTCATAATGTCCTCGTGCTTAGCTTTAAGCATGTTACCTGCAGCAAAATTCAGTATTCTACAGTTTGCTGTGGCTTAAGTTTTAACTGTCTAAGCAAATGGTGAGCTTAATTACTTGAAAAATCGTGAAAAGTACTTGTAAGTGTTATTCAGTCTACCCACACCCTCTAGACCATTCACGCTGCTCATTTCCAGACCAACAGATTGCATTTCGAGTTTCGACAATTACCTAGATTTGCCATTATTAACTTTTACTTACAGGTCAAAAGTTACATCTGCTTCCTAGCCCTATTATGAGTTACTAATTTTATATTCTAATATTTCCAGATCCAGAGAAGGCTTTTTGTGTCATTACTGGGCTGCCAGGCGATGTAAGTATTTGCTTTTTATGAACTCAGAAAGCTGCATTGTATTCCATGCATATGGTGTGGTGTTTGTAAAGCCTATATTGCCTTGTATGACGTTTGCCCTAATTAGGTGTGTAAACAGTTATCAACAATCAACCTATAAGCGTCACCTCATTTTCATGTTCATCATCATTCAGATGGAGAAACTTGATGCTGGTGATCAATTAGTCATTCTTAAGTAAATTGGAGATGGAAGTCAGGCTTCTTTGAAAACAGACCTAATTGCTCAACGAATGAAGTTGTATACTAAAGACGAGAAAAATTCCGTGTTTGGTTCATTTATCCTGTGTACATGCTCAAATTGTCTTTCGTGAACAAACACAAGTTATCTTGGGGAGCTTGGTTAGCTCAACTTTGCCTTGGCTGATAATGATAGGCATCTAGTATGTATGTTCTTTTTTCCTTGGCACATCCAAGGATCTAAGGGAAAGTGTTTGGGAAAGCCTGAATGTATGACAACTCATATTAGCACTAATTTAAAGACCTTTTCAAAGTATCGTTGAATACCATGAAGAGATAATGGTATAATGTAGCAATTGAAAAAATATATCGATGCCATGTAGACACCTTTTCTTTGTATGTTCCTCTGTTACCATACAACTTCATCGGGTCATCACCCAAAGGCTATCCTAATGGACTATCAGGTTCCTATAACTTCATTTTACCTTGAATATGCTTGTTTTTGCTATTAGATTCATCTGCTGGAACGAATTTTATAAAAATGTATTTTTACTCACTAAAATTCCAGTTACCGTGATCCGAAGACTCAATTACCTTATGCCACTAAAGAAGCATTCAAGATCATCCATGAACGGTTAGAAAATTTTCATCTTTTATGAATTTTTGTTTCCACGAGTTTTGTGTAATAAGAATATGTTTGCTTGCCATTAAAATGCTGTGAGAAACTTTGCAATTGCTGGGTACAAATATTTTTATTCCATGTGATCGGAATGAGAAAAGTCATTAACAGTGTTATTTGTTCCTTACATTCTGTATGGCTGGCTATATGTTAACACTTGGTTATGTTTCTTGTTTTTCCCAATGGACAATATATTAGGAATAATTGAAATTTATTATAGTTATCTTTATTTGCTTGCATATTTTAACTTTAAACTTAGACAACTTATTTACTCAATAGTATGAAACCAGATGTATTCTTAGGCAACTAATATACTAAATTTATATTTCCATAAAATTGTGCTTTTACCTTGTTCAGCCCTTAATTACTTGGCATTTTGTATGGGCCTTAAAATATGTTTGTGTGTTACTCTGTCAGATTAAGCAAACTTATAATGGTGTTGATTAAAAAATTTATATTGATAAGAAGGGAAGGGGAAGACAAGGAAGCATGAGTGTTAAATTTGATACGTTAATCAACATTTGTAATCCAAGTTCAAGGCAAGAATATAGATAACAAGGGAAAGGGAAGATGTGGAAGCTCAAATATTAAAATTAGATATGTTAATTAACATTTTTAATCCGAGTTCAAGACAAGAATAGAGTCGCATTTTTTCAAATAGGATCCATTGCAAAAACTTTTCTGTACCATACGGTAATATAATATACATGCATCGGGGAAGAGAAAAAACTAGAACCTTTTTGGTATTTATTCACGAAAATGGGACCAAGAAAAATTAAACAAGCTCTATGAAAAATAACCTATCTTATCTTCTTTTGTGAACCTGTTTGCCCCCATGTCACATAGGTTATTGAAATGCTCTGTTCTGCAACAAAAAGTGAATCACTCACATTGTTTTTAAAAAATCAGAATTCAGAATGTATGGTGAAAAAAGTGGAGCAAAAAACTTCCAAATACACAATGATGACTTAACTTTAGTTATAATTTGTATTAAGTAATTTTAATTTATCGTTTTATCTAGCCAATCTAATATGTTCCAACTCTTGGACGGTTTTCACATTGGTGCTTCGTGGTGTGGGTTGTTCAGCTTTGAGCTCCTTATCATAGCCCTTTGTAGTTTCTGTTGTAGTGCAAGTTCAATCACTTCCTCTAGCCACTGCTTGCGCGCATACTTGAAAACGAGTCCATGTATTTGCTGCAACAAGAAGTGAATCATGAAGTTTTGCAAAGAACTTCAACCTTCTCTTCTGTATTGTAGGTTTGCAGGAGAGAGGAGCTGCAGTAAGGACCGTGGGGCATTGGTGGGACTACTGTCCGATGCAACTTTTGAACGGAAGAGAAAGAGATCAATCATTCCTCACCACAGGGACATGTCTTCGTTTCCTCATCCTGCTCGTTTCCGAAGAATTCCTGCACTTGAAATTCAAGACTCGGACTAACCAAGATGCCCGAATATGTCGATATGTATACACACACACAAACTAGTACGTGCATCGCGTGTTAGGCTGAATGGTCTTGATCATTTGTTTATTTAAACTATACACACTGTCACACACACATTTATATAAATTGATCTCTTGCCATGGGTGCCCAGCCATGAGGCAGCCATGTCACCGTTATGTTTTTTTTAAAAAACGTGATCATTATTGATCAAGATCATGCTATGACGAAAGTCATTGCACATGTTTTCTTCGAATAGTTCATCTCGTCATCGCACATGTTTTCCTTCAAATAATGCATCAATGTTCCTTGCGGCACATACTGAACAAGCTGCGGAGAATCGTATTGTTGTGTTGGAGAATCGTATGTTGTGTCGGAGAAGTTTTAATTTTTTTAAAAATAAAAGTGACAGAGACGCCACATGGGCTGGGTGCTCATGACCGCCCACAAGCTGTTGTCAAGATCATCAATTTTCTATATATATTTTGTGTTGCCATAATGAGAAGGGGGTTTTTTTTTTTTTTTTAAATAATAACATTTTACAAAATTGATGCAAAGCAAGTGCAATCCGGGAAAATCTGTCACGGATTCTGACAAATCCGCCGACTATCTCGGTTCCATTTTTTGTACTTTTCATGTTATATTTATATGCAGATGAAGGTCATTGTTTTGTATTTTAATTTAGTGTATAAATTTTTTCTTTTTTTTTATTTCTCACCGTCTGTTTTTCGTTTTTTCCAATCTACTTTTAATCTGAAAGCTCTTGTTATTTTATTTTTGAAAAGAATTTGTACTGTGTATTTTATCGTATATGTGATATCACGTGTAGGTGAAATTATTATAATTAATTTTTTTTTCAAATTATTTTTTTATTTCATAATTGTATAATGGCATCGTATTTTTCAATTTTTCACGTTAAAATTTTTGTATTTATCTATAAAATTGTAATATAGCTTGTTCAAAAGGTTTGACTTTTTAGTAAAAATAATTAAAAACAATGAAATCATGATATAATTTCTCACGTTGAAATTGTCAAGACTAATTATGTATTTATCTATACACACATACACACACACACACATGTATATATATGCATGTCAAATCCCCGGCAGCTCGCCACAACTCGTCGGTTTTCATATTTGTAGCAACATATATAGTTATTATTCTAAGTTGGGATTGCAGTCGAATACGAAAGAATGTAAAGACGTTGAAAATCAAAATAAATATAGCTTCGAGCAAAAATTAATAATTATATTACTTGATTCGATTAACTAAATTAGTTCTCAGACAAAAAAATTAACACATATAATGCCAGTTCTTTTTTGAAGATATAGTAAATACTTAGTCTTGTTGATATAAATTTTTTTTATCTCCACATTATTTATTATTTTAATTTTTATTATGAAGAGCGGTAAAAGTATACATTTCAAATGAAATTCCAAAAGAACCAAAATCCGAGGTGTATTTGTTCTCAATAATTGTTTAGTTCATTTTGAGATTTTTTTTAATGAATGAGACAGTTTTTACCCTCAAGACATATTACATATTTAAAGCTTGTCCATATTTATTATTTATTATAATGAAATAAGAATAATTTTACTATATTTTTTAAGTATATTTTTAATCCATTTTTATTTTCATCCTCAGAGCTAATACAATATATGCTTTTTTATTTATTTTTCATATTTATATATATAATTTGAATGAAATTTTACCCACGAGATATATACTTTCTTTGTTCAAAAAAAAAATGATATTTATGGTTATCCTGCTTATATGTTTAATCATTTAGAGAATGTGTTTACAATAATCAAAATCGAATGAAAAAAATAGAAATTAGATAATTATTATAAGGAAAATCGAATTCCGACTTTCCTTGACGCAGTTATTGCCTGAATAAACAAAATGTTATTAAAAAAAGGGAAAAATGCACAAAGTTCTATCGATTTGAACAATTGCCTTATTTATAGTTTTTGGGTGATCTCGACTTGTCGTGGTTTTGTTCATGCCGTTCTTGCCAACATTTTGCACTTTGTCCATCGTCATGTTTCACTTTTGAATATTTGCATTAACTGACTTTTAAAATTTTAAAAGTACTTTAAATCAAAAATTACATACATTTCTTTTTGAAAAAAAAAGGTACATAAATGAATTAAATTTAATTCACTTAAATAAGTTTTGAAATTTAGAATTATTTTTTTGAATAAAGAATTTTTTGAAATAAAAAAATAAAATTAAGGCAAAATATCAATTTTAATTATGTATGCAAGTATGCGATATTTTTAGTCTTATATGTTTCGACTAATCAATTATAGTTTTGTAATTATGTACTTTTGATATTTTTAGTCATTCTTGTCAAAATAATGTAACTAAATAGCTAATATCATTGTTAAAATTTATAATTACGTTGTTGACCACGTACATATCTCGATAAATTTATTTAATTACATATTTGTAAAAGTTTAACAATTATTTCAGGAAAAAAGTTTAACAATATTATTGATTATTTAATTAATTTTAGATTGAAATGTCTAAAATTAATTAAATATATAATTTTACATGGCTTTTTTTTTATTTTATTCAAATAAACTTTAAGAACTAAAAATATCACATTGATTATTAAAATGGATATTTTGCCTAAAATGTATTAAAATTCTAATATAATATATAATTTCAAGAAAATTATCGTCGAAGAGAAACGGTTGGTCTGACGTCACTCGGTGACCTGCGTTTTACAGAGATCGGTTTTCTCAAATCACCCCCACAAAAATGTCTGTACCCAGAAGTCGGTCGGCGCGACGGACGCCGCCCACGAGAGATCCTGAGGCTAGACTCACGGAGTCGGAAAGGATCGAAGGCGCCGGTAGTTGGGACGCCATTGAGTGGACCAAAGTTGATGTATGTAATGATTCACTCTTTTTAGTAATCCCTAATTAGGGTTTGATTAGTCCATGGGATCGCCATTTCGTGCCCGAGAAAAACTCTTCAATCGGGATTGATTGTTTTCTTTCTTTTGTTTTGAGTGATGCTGCAGCCTGTTTCGAGGTCTGTTCCTCAAGGATTACGACAATTCTTGCTTGAAGCGGAGCAAGTCATAGTGGAGGTACATGATTATATATGTTGATCGGTGTTTTCATGGGTGAACTTTTGTGGGATTGTTGGTTATTCCTTCTTTGTTTACTTGTTTTAAACTGTTAGGAAATAGGCAACGGGTTTGAAGCTTTGCCTTACATAATTCTTGAAATAATTGTCAATGGAACCTGTAAATGTTGTTTATTCAATAGTCTATGGGAGATTCATGATCCCATTCCATGTTTGCACTTATAAGAGATTTTCGGGAAGGGATTGAAATTAAGGCTATTTTCAAAATTTGAGATTAAAGAAATCAACCGCAAACAGATTATGCATAAATTTTGTTATTTGACCAAGTGTATGAAAAAATCGAGAGGAACAGTCCTAGGCACTGGATGAAGTGCTCTACTAAAGTATAGCAACAGTCTCATCTACATAGTCCAGGTGCAAGATGAAGCAGTGCCATGGAGCCTGGGCCCAAGATTCAAGCCCAGACACGTGCTTTATCCTAGCGAAATTCACTAGGTGCTATACTCAAACCTCACTGGGTTTGACCGTTAAACTATGGTATTATCTAAGTGTTTAGTGTGTGCAAGTAATGATATACAACATTTATGATAACATTCAGAATGACTGCAATGCCCTTATTTGAAAATTCATAACTGGAAGTCCAATTTCTAATCACGATTTACATATGTTTACCTTAACTCGACTCTTCGTTTCGAGTTCTATATGTATTTCATTCTTCTCCTATCTTTGACTAAATTCCATTTTCCATTCGATCTGCAATTTCTTCCACCCCCTTTCTATTAGCTTATATCACATACCAATTTTTTTTTTGAACTATTCGCTTCCTCAGCGCTTGGATTGTTGGGTGCATGAGCCCCTCATCGCAGACAACTTATTTAACTGATGTCGATCTGCGTTAGCTCTGACATGTTATCGCAGATCTGGTATCCTGTAGCTGCGTGTTTAAATTGATTGGTGATTTTGGATTAAGAGTCTAAGTAAAAACTTATCGATGCTGTGTTTGCTTGAGTTTAACGGCATACGAAATTGTCAGCGTAATGTATTCTGGCTTATGTTTGATGACATCAATAAATAGAACATATGATTGTAGATTTAATATTTTGTTAGCATTTAAATATGAATATTTAGAGGATGACTGAGATTTGAAATTTTCCTCCAGGGTTATGGCGTTGTTCTTGTGAATATTGATGAAGCTGGAACATTATTCGTTACGAACTTCCGTCTTCTTTTCCTTGTGAGTAAGGCATTAAATATGTCCCTATGTTATGTAAAACAAATTCTATCAATAAAAAATAGTTTCTTCTCAAAAAAAAAAAAAAATATGTCCCTATGTTCATTTTTTTAACTCGTATAGTAAGTATGGGGTAATTTTCTTGGCTTTGAAAAATCTTACAAGGTTGTGAACCAATGCATTAATGTTATGCATTGTTTGAAAAAGGTAATGACGGCCATGTTGCCATGTTTAAAGGAATGCTTTATTAAATTGAACTTCATAACAATAAATTAAAACCTATGAAAAATCGTAGCTGATTCTTTTCCTGTTCATTTTCAGAACTTTAGTCTTTATTATTATTATTTATTATTTTGGCTAGTATCTTCCATTTTTCCTTTACAAGAAAATTTTTAGCATTTTTTTGGTTAGATATAGTATTTTAAAAGACGCCGCCTAGGACCGAGGTAATTGCTCACCGCCTCGATTTTTAGAAGCCGTGTAGGCGGCCGTCTAATGTAATATATATAATTTTTTTATTTTATTTTTTTAAATTTTTTTAAAAAAAATTATTTGACATATTTTTCAATCAATTTATATCGCATAAAGAGGAAGAATGTGTCATTGATTTTAAATTTGAATCTGATATAGAGGAATTATTGAAAAAATACGGAGATAAACAAGAAAAATTAAATATTTAAGTAAAAAAATAGGCGGTGGGCGGCCGCTCGCCTAACGCATACTGCTTTTTAGAACACTGGTTAGATTGGATGTTTGATATCATTTCATGGTGTGGTCATGATATTAGTCAGGACTTGGGCATCTTTTTTTTTTAGAAAGGCTATTATGGAGAATATGAGCCTTGTAAGTGCTCAATCTACTGGTGGTATGAGTGAAAGTAAGTAAGTGCAAGGGAAGACAGTACTTGGATTCATAAATTTTTCATTAAATTTATTATTATGAAATTAACCAGAATGATTTTTATCATAGAAATTAATGGACCTAAACCATTAAAGAGAAGATTGAATAATTTGAATGAATTATAAAAATATGAAGAAATACTAATTTATGTATAAGGTTTATTCTTCCTTAAACACGATAAGTTTGTTTAATGTTTGGCTGGATCACTACTAATATCTAAGAGAACTCAAATTTATAACTTTTATTGTCAAAAATCATATCATTTGGACCATCACGCAGAGAGGTATGACTGATATCAGATTGATGGCCAATCATCAAATGCAGAATCCTATCTTTAAGGCACTTCCATAGTTTTCTTTCTTCTCATTCTTTTTTGCTCATGATCAAATTTTTTTCCCTCATTCCTACATTGAGCAGAGCATAAACTAGTTAAATGAAAGTAGAAGACAATGTTTATTTAAAGCATAATTATAGTTAAAAATGTGCATATGTTATGAACTTATCATAAAAGCTTGTTAATACCTTTCTAACTGAAATTTCTGAAATCCTGGGTGTCGAGCATCACAAAAATAGATAAAACCCATTTTCACAGAGAGATGTATTATCTTCTATGTAAATGCCCCTTCAGATGTTGGCTCTTATAGATGGTGCACAGTCAACTGCAAATATAATTGAAGTGTATGTTTTGATGGCTAGAGTTGGCCAAGATTTTTCATACGATAACATTTAAACTGTGTGACAATCTTTTCGAAAACTATCATCCTACTCATTGTTTTTTTCCTGTTTGGTTGCTACTTGCAATTACTTAATAATAATGTCAACCACATTCATTGGGTCATTTTAGCTTGCCTGTTCTGTTCTTGGTATCCAATGTCAAGGGCTTGATGTTTCTTCTTGGGGTAAATGCACGCGGTTTTCCATTGAGGAAGTTATGCTCGGCCTGTGTGCCATGTTCTATTTGAGTAGCTTGCTTTGATGGTGATTGGTGTCCAGCTAACAGAATCATATTCATTTCCTAGTCCCATTTTCAATAATTTTAAGATGTGTTAATTTCTTTGTATGCTGATGGGCAGCCTTCCATTAATTACATCTGAGCAAGTTAACGTATGCTCATTCATATAATTCATTATTATTTTTATCATGCCATCACTGTTGAAAGGAAATTTATACTCACGGTGTTTATTCGTGGTCAGGACTTGGTTGAATTTTAATATAAAATAGCTACAAGTAAAGAAACACACTAGCTTTTCTCATTTCCATTAGGACTGGAAATGTTATGTGCTTTGAGAATCTGAACTTTTTTCACAAGCAATTTTTTGGAATATTTTTAGTTTTATTTTTGCCCATATTTTTTTCCTTGATTTGACTTCTCCTTTTCTAGAGTGATCAATCTAGAAACATAATAGGACTCGGCACCATACCGTTGGCGACGATAGAGAAGTTCGGAAAAATGGTTAGTTGTTTATTTTTCTCTTACTTTAGCTGTAGACCATAATTTGCATATGCTTTGCTTAATGTTCTATCAAGCATTCTTTCTTGTTGCAGAAGCTTCTGATTTTTTTAGTTCTCTCCTCTGTTTCTCATTGGTTAAATTAATTGTTATTTGTTAAGTTGATATTTATTCATTTGGGAAAGGAGGGGTGCTGGATTGGAAGTTGGCTTTAAAGAAACAGTGACACTACTTTTGGGTGGATAAGTTTCTATTCTAACTTCAGGGAATTTTATTTAGATTTCATGGCATACATACCCATATGTATTCTTGTTTACGTATTGTCTCGGATGCAATGAGACTTATGTTTTGGCTTTACATTGTTAACCCCTCTGTCCATGTTGTTTGTTTGATTACTTTTGGTTAATCACGGCTTTAAGATTACCTTACTTCCCATGATTATAATGTTTATGATTACGATCACTTTTTTCTTTGCTGAAGATTATGAAGATTCCACCAGGCCCCAAGCAGCCTGAAAAAACTCCGTCGCAACGGTTGCTTCAGGTCATTGGTATGCTTCATCCTTTTCTTATAAAAATGATAAGCCAGTTTTTAATAGGCTGTCTATATTTAGTCAGTGAAAGCACTCTTTGATCAGAAAAGTAACTGAATGTTTTGTGGCAGTTTGTTTATGTATTAGGATGATTCAAATTGCCCAAATAACTCGTCCATATATTATTTGTCTACCAGTTGATTTGTAGGTTATGGTGCTGCTGATTGTTGTGACAAATTTACTGTTTTTACTATGATTGCAGGCAAAGACATGAGAATCATTGTATTTGGATTTCGGCCTCGAACAAAACAGGCAAGTCGTTCTGATGATGGAAAGTTCATATTCTTTTTTATTTCCGAATCTTGCTCCTTGTAGCTATGCAGTTCATATACTTGATATACAGACTTGTTTGAAATGTAATATATTGATGAATAATATTCTCAAAAGCATTATATATTTATGCACCAGGTTCATTTACTTTTCATTTCAAATCTGATATGGTTTGCAGAGAACTCATAACATGTGAACAAAAAAAGGAGAAAGAAAACAATCCCTTCATGGGGCATGTTCAAGTATGTTTTGGCATTCAAAGATTATTCATTGCCATACAGGTCAAACAAAATACTGTTTGTGTGCTACTGTGCCCTTGTCTTGATATCTGATTTCTTCTAAAGGTTATCACTGACCTTTACCCAGAGAAATCAAATAAACAAAAGCTGTGTTCACCGTAGGTCTTAATTATGTAATACTGATTATTTCAGACATGCCTTAGAAATTTATTTCTAGAATATTGTAGTTGAAGTGTTTGAATCAGCGTTCACATTAGGGTTTTTTAAACACCTAGCAAAACATGTTCTTGAGCACAATATAGATTGATGTATAACTTTGATGGTTCATAATTTGGGGAGCTAACTAACTATCCAAGTTGGGGATTTTGACGAATCTAATTAATCGGCATACTAATCATAATTTCACATTCATTCAGTCAAACTAGAGTTTGATTTCAGGCAATCAGGCTCCATTTTTTTTTTGTTCTAACATAATTTCGAGCTCTGTCAAGAAGTTGCTCTATGGTTCAAGCTGATGAGTTGTTGATTTTAAATATTTTTATAAAATTTTGAAGCTAACGAACGGCTCTCGAATCATTGAACAAATTTTTTTGACTCAAAGTTATCTCAAAATATATTCAAACTTGTTAATTGTATTTGAGCCCAATTGTTTGTTTGCACTTAGCCACTTCTTATTTAAATAATCAGAATTCTTATAAATGAAATGATGTGTATTAAACATGTAATCAACTATATAATTCAAACTTTAGTGGGCAATAGGTTTAACGGAAAACGTGATGCTATGCCTGACTTAGTTTCTCCCGTACCTGAAAGTATTTTCTAGGTATATGCTTGAAGGAGTTTATTGGATAAAGCAATCTATATTTGATCTTCCTTTGATGGAATGATTCTCTGCTGTAGTTGTAACTTTGCAATAAAGTTTCTACGTTTGCCGGTGTCAAGTTAAATAACTTTTTACTGATTTTATGAACCTGTAATTTTTGGATGAATGAATAATTGCTATTTATATTTTAGTGGTGTCAAATTGAACAAGTATAAATACATTTAAATGGATGGGGGCTGCATTAAAAAACTGTTTGCTGAGGAAAACACATTTTCGAGAAAAAAGAAATATAAATGAAACAAGTTTTCTATTTTTAAGGAAAGAAAACGGGGTTGAAAAAAAACACAAAAGTAGCCCTACTAATACCATTTTAAGATATAAAAAAGGCACAGTGCTTAAACTATTATTTTTCTGACTTTTTTTTTGCATTCTTAGCTAGGTCTGTTCTCTCACTTTTCATATGCTTCCCCCTGATTCTGGGTAAATGAAATTCTTTGGTTGTCAGTTGTCGTTGCTTTGAACTATTTTGACAAGATATTCAATATACGAGTTGTATGTGAATTTCCAGCTGCCGTATATATTGAAAAACATTAAAAAAACACATTCACCAAGTCAGGCATCAGCCTGAGAGGAAAGCTATATTTATAATGTTATATTGGTGTAGCAATGTTATGAGGTAAAAGAAATTATATGTAATTTATCAATTCAAATATAACTTGTTTCTAAACAATCTAATAATGCTATGAATTGAAATAATTTTGATTTAAACTCTCATTAAACTTCACCGGCAAATGTGCTTAAAATGCAGCCTTTCATTTCATCCTTCAGAGTCCTAGGGCTTTGTATCATGAAACTGTATCTGACATTTAGCGAGAAAATTTTCAATTGTTTTGGTGCAAAGTTGATACTTCTCAATACAGTATCTTGTTTCTGACTCTTTTGTTCAGCCTGAACCTGCGCGATATGAACTGGATGGGCAAATTAAATTTGAGAAAATTTGTTGAAGATGTGGTTAACCATGTATATTTATCACACTAGCTTACTCGTTTACTTCATTTAGTTGGTCGTATTTATGTTAGTTGAATTCTATTGGGCAGTTTAACTGTTGGTGTTGGACTTCAATATGTCATCATTTTCCCTTGTTAGAATTTGCATTCGTTTTTCAGTCTTTTCCTTGTTAAATTTCTCCAATAGTTAATACCACTCCAAATTATATGTTTTAAATGTAATCCTGTTGTGAAATACGGCGTCTTTGCAGAGGCATGCTGTGTTTGATGCATTAATAAGATGCACTAGGCTAGCCAGATTCTGGGATCTTTATGCTTTTGCCTCTGGACCATCAAGATTCAGTAACACAAACCCTAAGCTGCGGCTAGTGGATGAGTATCTCCGGCTTCTCAGATTAAGGTCACATCATGCTACACTCGGAACAATTGAAGATGGTTCGTTCACTTTTTCTAATGAATGGTGGAGGATAAGCAAAGTGAATTCTAGCTATACAATGTGCTCAACCTATCCATTTGCGCTGCTTTTTCCAAACTCTATTAGGTAAGGTACTCTGCCTGCTGCTTTTGTTTGTGAAGTCTATTCAGGAGTAACACATAATGCTGCATGCTGTTGTACTTGTACTTGCTTGGTTGCTATCATTAGCGATGAAGAAATACAGCAGGCTTGTTCCTTTCGTGCACGATGTAGATTGCCAGTAATTTCATGGTGTGATCCCGGTATGTGCTATTTCAGTTTCAAAATTAATTTTTTTAATTCTTAATGTCTTGTTTAATTTTTTTGGATGATGAGCTGTAGGAACTGGAGCTGTCCTTGCACGTTCTTCCCAGCCGCTGGTTGGACTCATGATGAATATGAGAAGGTGAATTAAGATAAGTGAAGTAATGTAGCTTCTATGGTTTTTGTTGTTTTAGAATCTTTGAGGAGATCCCTATGAACTTATATGCAGCAATGCTGATGAGAAGCTAGTCGCTGCACTCTGTACTCAACTTGCAGGAACGAAGGACCGTAGGTAGTCCTATTTTCATTTTGTTTTTATTTTAATGCTAATTCTTGCAGTAATTTTTATTATTAAAATTCCCTTTTGGCTTCCTTTATTGCTAATGTCTTGATTGCATTCTACCACAATACATCTTGATACCCAAGCAACTGAATGTCCCAACAAATCAAATTTCACTGACATATTATCATGATGCAGGTCGCAGATCAAATATCTGCTTTTTGAAGATTATACTGATGAAGTTGTAATTTTCATTTAGGAAATTATATATTGCTGATGCAAGACCCAGGAAAAATGCTTTAGCAAATGGAGCAATGGGAGGTGGATCCGAGTCATCTTCTAATTATTTTCAATCTGAGGTCCGTATTGGTTCGAGATGTTAAATTATGCATCTCAATATCATAAGAATTTTTGGTTTTTGGCTGGTAATTCTCTCTTCCAATTTTGTTGATATATCACATTATTTCACGTTGAGTGCTTTCAGATCGTTTTCTTTGGGATAGATAACATACATGCTATGAGAGAGAGCCTTGCTCGGCTCAGGGACTATGTAGATACTCATGGCTCCAATTCATCTGATGGAATGTCTTCTTTTTTGGTATGTTTCTGCTTCTTGCTTGCATTCTTGATCCTACCTTTACCACTTAATTTCTTTCTGAGTCGAAGTGGTGCCTTTATGTGTAGTCAAATATCTGTTTTTTAGCCGTCAGACTAGGAATATCCAGTTTCACTTGTACACCTCTCAGACATCCACATTATCCACTAATAGTATCAATTTCTGCCTCTAAACTTAACCACCCAATGTTTCCCCTAATTTATGCAACTAAACCTTGGACCTCATCACTCCTGATTCCATATAATTACAGAAGCACAACATAAAAATAGATTCTGGTGCTAATGGATGATCCTCCCCACCCATTTAGCTGGTGCTTTTGGAAAATATTTTTTCTGGGTTGTTGGACTACGAGAAAGAAGCAATTCTTGCTGCTCAGTAAGTTTTGTGACCGCCCAAGAAATGACAATTTTTTTAACCTTTCTTAGTTATCTTACTTCACATTTAGATGTTATGATAAATCAACCACTTATCTGGCAATTGTAAAAGTGATGCCCAAGCTGGAATTTCTGTATGCTGATAATTAATATAGTTTTTTACTCATTCCTTTGCCTTTTGATTGATAGAGGCATGGTGGATGGACTTGGGGAGGGGGTAATCTCAGCAGTATGTCCGCTTCTGTCTCAACTCTTGGGGATAGTGGTTGGTTGATTCATGTTCAAAGTGTTTTGGCTGGTTCTGCTTGGATTGCTGCACGGGTTGCTCTAGAATCAGCAACAGTGCTCGTTCATTGTAGGTGAGGATATCTTGACCGTTATTTCATAGTTAGAGTCATAAGCAGGAAAATATTCTATTATGTTAACCAAGGCAGAACTCTCTTGTCGAAAAACCTTATGTTACATATATGACAAATACTTGTGAATTGGACCAGTCCTTCATTGCCTTTTAAATTTATGCTTATTTTTCCACTTGTATGGCGATTCTTTTTTTGGATTTAGTACCCTCAAGGTTGTGTTAGGATTGATAGATTTAAAAAAATCCATTATTTTAAATTACTTAAGTTGTTTGGATTGACAAAATTCGATTAAATTTCAAATTCACTATATGTTAAGTTAAATGATTTCCATTGTAATTGTAGTGGATTTCAAAAACACTCCAGGTGGATTTTGTTTGAAATCATTCCTTAAATCCTTCCCGAAATCAAATCATTTCCTCCAAATCAAACCTATCAATCCAAACGCAATTGTAGATGTAAAATGATGAATTACTTGCTCACCTAATCCATATTCTTCATATATTTATGCGTATAGATTCCTCATGGCTTTTTGTACCTTTATTCATGGATACAAAACTTTTTGTAGATCGTGTTGATGTATAGACATGTTCGATGGTGAAAGCCCAACTCTGGACTGGCTGTGTCTATTTTTGCATTGCTTCACTTTATGCTTGCTTACCTTCTCTGACTCGGTTATAAACATCCATTGACTTTTTAAATAACCTGTTTTGTAACTTGCAAGTTGCATTGACTATTTGGCACAACTTTGTACTGTTGAGACGGGACTTACAATGATTCATATAGTGGGTAATGGAGCACTCTTAACCTACTGGAGTGAACTGCTGGATTATTCCATTGAGGATTGTTTTGAAAAATGGATGGTTATTTTGAGAAAATGACTCATCATTTTCATGAATCAGACATTGGATTAACGAGGCCGGTTAATTCATGGAGTGTAATATATTGATATAGAATTAATGTTTTTGTATTCATGAACCTCTAATAAAACTTAAATCACCTTGTCTTGCTCTCAACTATTATAAAAACATTGTGAAACGGATACTATCTTATTTGTTGATATACCACCAGTATGGGAAGTATTTCTCTCTATGTGCATTTCAATCTGTTTATATCGGATCTGAATGTGGTGCATATTAATTTGTGTAACTGGTGCAAGAGCAACAGTGTAATTTATATTCTGGTATCAGGCTGAAATTTTAGATCTCGCCTCTAATCTATATCATTTATTCCTTGCTGTATTATGACAAATGACATTAATCTGCTTCTTTGGACGGAGCTTGTGTTCCTTTGGTGCTTGTGACCGTGATAGTTATTATTTATAGATAGTAAATCCTACATGTAGTGTTTTCGTTTTTACTAAATGTTACAAAAATATTCAGTGATGGATGGGATAGAACAACTCAATTGGTCTCCCTTGCAAGCTTGCTTCTTGATCCATATTATAGGACAATTAAAGGTTTCCAGGTATGAGCTTTGTGCCCCTGGATCTTCTTCATTTTTATGTGTTATTTTTTCTTATCTAAAATTTTCTTCCTTTTAAGTGGCTTAAACATTATCTTATATGCTGTAGCTTTTGGACTATAATTAAACATGCTATTTGATCTGTTCTTCGCCTCTTTCTCAAAATTTTGTGAGACATTTTGTGCAACTACATATATTTTAATACTGAAATGATGAAATAAAACAATATGTTGATGGAAAAAAACAGTATGAGGAATAAGAACCTAACCAACAAGATTTAGGTTAAGAAATATAATTGTAACTGATCAATAAAGTAAGAAAGTTTTGTATGACAACCCTTAAACATATGAAGATTTTCCACAAGAACAGTGCTGTTAACAAGAGAGAAAACCTCCCTTGCGGCTATCAAATTTTAGAACCCCGAAAGACAATAAAAATAATAGCATGCCCACATTGTATGACCAAAAGTTGAGGTCTTTAGTTGTACTTTTCAAGCAATTATAGTGAAATTTAGAGGCTTAGATTTGCTATAATTACTGTTGGACGCTAGCTTTAGTAACTGGGGCTCAATCTTTTCCTTTAATTCAGGCACTTGTAGAAAAAGATTGGCTCGCTTTTGGTCATCCGTTTTCAGATCGTCTGGGAATTCCATCTGTATCTGGGACTGGAAGTGTTCCTCTTGAATTATCACGGCAGGCTTCTACAGGGAGTATCCCATCTTCCCCAATGCGCCAATCATCTGGATCTCTTGCATCTCAGTCGCAGTCTTCTTCGCATGGTCAAAATAGTTACTCACCAATCTTTCTGCAGGTACATTTTCTAGAAAAATTTAGGACTGCTAATTATCCTACTGACTTATTTATAGTCTTTCAAGGAAATACTTATTTGCCATGTTACTTTTTTGTGAACTTCTAGAATATGTTAGCCCCACTTAAATACTTTAAAACATCTATTACCAAGTGAATCTTCTTTTGAATCTAGTCACAGCAGGGAGCATTGTTTTTCCATATAGTAAGCAGAAGATATAAAGGTTCTGCTGGTTAGCACTTTGGATGCGTTAATTGTTCAAATAAATGTGCAACAAGCTAACTGTAAACTGTGAGACATATTTCTTTAAAGCAATCATTTTTCAGTCAATAATATTATATTTTGTGGCAATCTTTATACTGACAAAAATGCATATGCAAAGATAGAAATATCCTGAGATTGCTATGATCAGTTGGAATTTACTAATGTACTTAGTAAAAATTATGAAACACTCTATTTATAACTGTAATATCTAAATTTTGTTTCTTGTTACTTTGATTTGTTGCCGCTGAATTTCATTAGCATCGATGGAGACATTAGCATTCACTAATGGGTGCACATATGGTATGAGATCAAAATGACCCTTACCGGAAAATTCTCTTAGTGGTTCTTGCTAATCAAATAGAGAGTTTTTAGTTATGGTTGTGCGCCATTTACCCTATTGGAATTCCCCATGTACCTAAACTGGCAGGAACCGAAAAGTTGAACATCTTCACTCTTCAACCCGGGGATATTCAATTTCTTTTTAAAACAAAATTCGTACAAATGATTAAACCATTTACAAGGATTCAAATTTATGTCACGACATATGTTATGAAGAAAACCTGCAGATAATTTTCAAATAGCGCAATTGCAACTGTAGAACTTCTAATAGTTTTCTAAAAAATCTCCCAATTAATCGGCAAACAAGTAAAGATCACCAAGTTCATACTTGATACTAGACAAATATTTGTTTTGTTACGTATAGGCTAGTTTTAATCAGATCGGAAAACTGGTTGTAACTACAAATAATTTGAGCATTACATGTAAATAAAGAACTTACCAAGAAATCAAATCATGGATGGCTGTGCTTGTGGACGTGAGCTAGTGGCAATGGTGCGGGAGATGTAGTTTATGTACAAGATAATATTAAAATCTTTTTTTGTATTAAATCCATTATAAGTCCCATTGCATGTATTTTCCTTGTATAGGGTAAATTTTATTTGGAAATGTTTCAATTAAACTTGTACCTTACACACTATGAATAAGATTCTGTTAAATACACATAATTTTTTGCACCTTAAGGCCTAATATACATCACCCACGCTGCTGCCACTATATTGATTTGCAGGCACGGCCATTGCTGTTATTCTCCAGCGAGTTTTTGGTTTGTGTACCATACTGAATTTATATATGGTTTCGATCAGTTTTTTGAGACGGTTAAAAATAGCTTATACCTACTTGGCGATCTCTCCTTGTGCACGGATCTGACAGGAAGATTCTGACAGAAAAGAGTTCAAAAGTTGTGACTGCGATTAGTTAGAAAATTGTTTGTGCCTCTTCCCACGATAGATGTCGTGACATAAATTCAAAATCATTTTCATGGTATATTTATTTGTATGATCGTATTTTAGAAGGGATTACCCTTAGTTGACAAAATGGAAAGTTTTAATTTTCTGTTATGTGCTGATTTTGATACACGTGGCTCAATGTTGTCTTCATTTTTTAAGAATCGATCACATTTACTTTAGTGTGGACCATAGCATACTTGTTATGTTGGGTTGGAATATAATACCTAATTGGGTGAAAAGGTCATTTACCAGCATTTAGACTTTACTAAGAGTGTGAAGACTGGTGTGATCGTAGATTTGAAAGCATTCCGTTATGTCTTGAAGTGGTCTACTCATATTATTTTATGGTTTCCTGTTTAATTAATAAAAGCACTTGTGGCACACTATTTAGCGAAGTGATGGTTATGTCCATGACACGTGTGCGTGCATACCATAAAAGTGGGAATTTTGATCATAGTGTTTTTCTTTATACGAAACTAAATTTTATTAAAATAAGAAGATGGATTACAAAGGATAGTAATCCTAAGAAAAAAGATTACATAATGAAAATATAGTCTCTAAAATAAAATCACCTGAAAACAAACTTCCAATCCCTAACTAAATCCGCAATAAATAAATGATTACACTCCGGCAGCACTGTTGTCCAAGTCGTGACCCGGAATTTTATCTTTGCCCATACTTCATCCAAAGACTCTGCCGAATCCGAAAATATTCTACTGTTCCTCTCCAACCAAAGCGACCAAAAGCTGGCGTGGACAACCATAACCCGAAAGCTCTTATTCGTTCTGTCGTTGGGGAAAACCGTCTCCATGATAAATAAGTCCCGGGCCTTTCTTGGAAAGGTCCATTCGAAACACATTTCTTGCAATACTCTTGTCCAGATTTCACGCGAGAACGAACAGTGCAACAGAAGATGGTCCTGGTTCTCTTCATGTTTCCGGCATAAACTACACCATTGTGGACATAATGCGCAGCTTGACCACCTTTTTTGCACTGAGTCGCAAGTTGGGAGTTTCTCGAACGCCACTAACCATGAGAAGACTTGAACCTTGTACGGTACCGGTATCTTCCAAATATTATTATGATACGGAAATAAAGGAAAAACAGTAACCAGGAAGAAAGAAGCGTAGAAAGACCGAACAGAAAACAACCCAGACGAGTCCCCCAGCCACACTCTTACATCAACCGTACCCCTCTCCAATCTAACCGTGTCCAAGACCCATAGAAGATCAATGAATTCTGCTAATTCTACCTCATTAAAATATCTCCTGAAACGCACGTCCCAATGAAAGTTATTATTAACTCGAGGATTGGTGACATCTAAAAAGGTTGTGATCGGTTGATTAATCGAAGTGGAAATGAGAAACAGTGATGGAAAACAAAACCGAATTATATTCCCCCCTTTTAAAACCGCCCTAATCAATAGAAGAAAATCGAGTAAGACCGAGAGATAAATTTCTAGGGGCTTTTAAAAGTTGTGTTCCTCGCCAACCTCACATCCCAACCGTTAAATGCAACTAGATCAGTCTTCCATATTTGTTTGTATACTAATATTATTTTTTTAATCATCGATCGATAGTTTGTAAATTACATATTTGATGGAATTTTGTTCATACATCTAGATTTTAGTGTTAGTGCCCTTAACTTTAATGAGTGCCCCTGACTTTTTTCTTTATGCCTAGAATCCATGCTTATTATCTCATGCGTCTTTAAATATATTGTTTCTTGGTTGAAAATAGAGTTCAGCAGTCAAGCATCTAAGAAATATATTAAAAGCTTTTTGGCTCTTTGGTTATTAATTCAACTTTTCCCCCTGCAGTGGATTGATTGTGTTTCACAATTGTTGCGAATCTATCCTTTTGCTTTTGAGTTTTCCTCGGTATGTATCTTTATTTGATGTATTGTTACAGTCCTATTTCTTTAACAGTCAGCTTAATACTGCTTGATTAATCTTGCTGCTGTTATTTCAGATTTTCCTTGTTGATTTACTGGATTGCATGCTCTCCGGCCGATTTGGGAACTTCTTCTGTAACAGGTATTGGTCACTACCCTGGTTTTACAATTGATATAAATTATAATATGAATACTCTGTTCCCTGCTACGTTTTTATACTTGTTTTAATGAAAAATCAGACCCCAGATTGAGCTAAAGTATGTAGAATAATTATTTTTACAATCTTTAAACTGAAATTCAGTTTAATATAATTGATGCAAATTGACGTTTAACTGTGATCTAGTAGTAGCTAGCATATTTGCTCAGACCATTTCTCTAATAGTTTCTTTTGTGTGAATTGAACCCAAGACAATGTAAAGGATGTGAATATTTAATACTGTATTAATATTGTTGTTGTGGATAGCATGTCGAACACCGACATAGGAGTTAACTACCAATCATTATAGGCGCCGTTCGAAATTCTTATCTCATGCTAATTTTCATGTCATGGAACGTTGCTAGACTGCAGATAAACTTTGTTTATTTCAACCACTACTTCTTTCACACCACAATAACTTCCATCTTGGGAAACTTTTTCTCAGGCGTTTGATCTGTAGGTTAATTTCTCTGTTTAACTGAGAACAATTGAATTGATAATGGCAATTATTATTTTAAGCTTATTAATTTCTGATTCGACAAATCAGTCAAACAATCCCAAATTTTGTTATACTATCAGTGAATCTCATATTTTTAGTAGCACCATAACACTTAATGATATCTGTGGAGATCGGTATAGTTTATAGATCCTTTTGAAGCAATAACAATGCTCCACATTATCAGATTTGGAGCCCATTGTTGGTTGCACTTGCCTCAGATGTACAACCCTGTGTCCATCTTTTTGTTTGTGCAGTAGTTGGATGAAAAGGGAATAAGTATTGTTAAAATTTATTTTATCATTTTGGATGACCTCTCTAAATGGTTTTTCTTTAACGTCCCTTCAGTGATAAAGAAAGGCAGGAAGCTGGTATTTATGATTCATGTGCGTGCTTGTGGATTTATTTGGCTGATTTACGGGCATCAGAGGAAATGTCTCATGGGCATTTAAACCACTTTTTCGATCCATCAAAACTTAAAGGTCCATTACTCCCCCCTGCTGCATCTTTAGCCCCAACTCTCTGGCCTCAGTTCCACCTTCGATGGGCTTGTCCATCGGAAGCACAAGCAGGGGAGTTTGAAGCGCACTGTCGGAACATGTCTAAGAAAATCTCCGAGTTGCAGAAGGTAATTAAATTGATTTTCCCCCTGAACCATAAGTTTCAGTTTGTTTAGGTTGGAGCGTATGACAGATTCTCTGTGAGTCCTAGATACTGTTTCTGTCTATCTCTCCATCCTTCCTCACCTCTTCCCCCAATTCATCTCTCCAGCCCACACCATTCCCGGGTGTGTGCACCGGCTGTTGTGGTGGGTTTTTGAATGCGTGACTTTTTCTTTTTGTGACAATATTACAAGTACACTGATGCTCAGATTTTTACTGGGGGATAATCAGCAAATACTACCAACCCTAGATATATTTGTATATGTTAATAGATTGTTTTGATTATAAAATTGAAGGTCGTGTGTCTTGGAACATTAAAATGAAATACAAGATTAGTTTTAGGGTGAATTTTTAATATTATGTCACAATAATTGTATGTGTCTGTTGGTAGCCCGATATTCAGCGAGGGTTTGACTTAGCCAGACACAAAAATTAAGTAATTCTTTGGTAAGAATAATCGGATAATTTTAAACGTTCTTAGGCAAAAGAGTTGGCAGAGGCGAAAGCGGAACAGGCAACAGCTGCAATGGAGTCTTTGGCAGCCGAGCTACGAAACGAGAAGCTCAACAGCAGTTTAAGCAGGGATTGGGCTTGGAAAGCCAGGAAGGAAACTACGGCTATAAGACGAGCAGTACAATCACTTGGGTGCAAGGTCCATTTCTCAGAAGATGGTGATTGCATTGTGGGAATCGAAAGCAGCCACATGGATAATACTCCTCAACAGACAGCATTCTCACCATCAGAAACGCAAACTGGTGAGTTTTTACAGCATGACAAGAAGCCAAATCTTTCTGCCTCTGTTTCTCTTGTGTCGGACACCATTCCCATGAATCCAGTGACTCGTGTATGCGAGTCTTTATGCCCCTTGCGCACCGGAGATGGAGGCTGTAGGTGGCCTGATGCTGGTTGTGCTCAATTTGGAAGTCAATTTGTTGGTTTTAAGGCAAATTTTGATGCATTCGACCGGCTTTCTATTTACGACAGCTATTTTCAGTCAGAGTAGAAGCTGAAGCTTTTGACTAAGCCTCAGATGTGGGATGCCCTGAAATTTTTTACTGAGTTTGAACAAAGTTTTGTAGGCAAAAGATGCTACCATGAGAGATATCTCTACAATGAGTCAAAATTACTCGAATTCAGAGCAACTGTGATTGACCTGTGTGTTTGATACTGGCATCTTTAGTACGTATATACATAGAGCGACAGAGTTAGTCTCGACGACCAGACACAATTTCTGGAGATCTTCGAGAATACCATTGGAACAAGTTACCTATTTTGGAAATTCATGGAGATATAAATAGAAGTTCTGCACATCAAACGGCTGAATATGCTACCATTCATTCTTGGATAACAAAATAATTTGTACAGTTCTTGATTCGTTAGTCAGCTCTAACTGCTGTTGTCTATGCTCATATCAATAACACTCAGACTTACATTGCTACTTTTAAATTTGTGCACTAATATCTAAAGACTTCAAATTATGTTTTTGAGAAACTGTCCAGTGTAGATGAGGAAAAATATGTTGTATGATAGTATACAAATAAATTAATTTGATAACTAGCAAGGAATTAAAACAAATATGTCTTCAGTGAAATACCAGAGAATTATCTTGTAACTTTACTCCTTTTTAACGTGGTGGATGTTCTGTTAGTCCTATAATCGTGACCCGTGAGGTTTGTTGACTACGCTAATTTTTTTTTTCATAGTTGAAAATACGTTCTCGTAGTTTTGGAATGGACCAGTAGTTTCCTAGTAATCAAGTGGTTTTTACTTTTTTAGCGTGTGATATACCCCTATGTTTATTATATTTTTTAATGAAGATAATGGTGATGATATTAATGTAGATTGTGTAGATATATGAATGATATGTACATATATAAAAGCGATACCCCTTCCAAATATAGGGAAGGTTAATGGTTCGATACGTCCCCCATCCACCAGCACTTTAAACTCTCCAAAAAGAAAATGCAAAATCTACGTCGATGAAAAGGAAAAGTTATTTCACATACGAGGAATTGCTCAGGCTTCCGAATCCTGTCAAAAATTAAGTGAAACATTCTAATATTTCTGTATTAAGTCAAAACACGCGGCATGTTATTTCAGGAACAAAACACTGTAATAAACAGAGACAAGATGTTTAATTCATAGATTCAATATATTCTTGAAAATTGCTGTCGTTTGAAGAAGCAGAATCTTCCAACCGTCCCAACTCCTACTCAATCATAAAACCATTTTGAAATCCACCATTAAGCTGGTAAAGTTCTTTGGTTCTCATTTACAAATAGGCCAACAGTTTTGAACCAGCGCATGAGATCCCTGTGATCTTTCACATAAAGCCAAGCTTGTAGAAATGGAAAAAGGCTCTCATTTATCCCTCGTTCTTCAATGTAACCATGAAGAGCATCTCGAAGCTTCTCATCGACTTCTCTGCCAATTGTTTATACATGTACGATACGTCATTTAAGGCAATTCCCTGAAGTTCTACCATAAGTTTCAAGATTCTATTGATAGAATAGAATGAAGATTTAGAAAAACATGTCAAAATCAAAGCATTAATGGTGAAATCGCCACTGCACCAACAGAATAGGATTTCACAACTCAAAAAATAACATAAAAGGTTACAGCATGTAATGGTACAAAACGGAAATTAAAATGGCAAAACAACCTCGCAGCCAAAAGACACAATCAGGCACACATCCCTAGAGCCTAAGAGCAACGTAAAAGATGACCCCGAGCCTATCGAATTGAAAGGGATAATATTCTACAACATAGACATGACAAAATTATCTCATAATGAGGCTACAACTTATGAAAGACGGATTTTATAACCTTTAAGGTGCCTATCTGCGACTCACGACTCTAACTAAAAAGAGAAATTTCAACAGAAATGTGTCCAATAACTCCTACAGCTGGTTCGTCACAGTTCCCTTCTTAGCACTTAAGCAAAAGGCTAATACAATTGAATGCAGTGGTTTGGAGAGAGTTTATGTATTGCCTGTAAATGTCAAGTTGCCTATATTAATGATTTTGCAATTTGCATGCTACAGGGCCTTCAAAACCAATTATACTGGTGGCAAAGATACAGGATAGTTATGATGCAGCTTGTGTAATGGAGAGGGAGGAAGACAAGCAAAATACAACACAAGAACATTTTTCAAAAGTTTTAATCCAAGGATTTTTTTTCAACTTCAGACTGGTTTTTAGTAATGGACCAGCTGTGGTATCAACATCGCATAAGAGATGTTTGAAAGCTGAAAACCATTGAGCAAGACAGCAAGGTAGTAGTTACCTGAGTTTTTATTTATATTTCTTTTCAAATGTGCATGAACTTTAGCCCTTGGGAAGCAGTAGCTCCAATAAAGTACAATATAAAGACTTTTTAATATTATTTTCTTTTGCCTTTCCTTTATCATTGTTTCATGCACTAGTCCCAAAAAATTATATCAAAATCTTTTGCTAGTCTATTTGTTACAACCCTTGGGCAGAAGTGTAGTACAAACCCCCAAAATGCTAGCCATTTGAGGGGAGGGTGCTCAAGAGGTTATAAACCCACTGTCAGGCCTTTCACGAGCGATGTGAGACAAACCATGAGACGTTAAAGTATTGAATTCTTAAAAATAAAGAATTTATTTCTAGTTACATCTGACAAATACAGAATCACAACATTCAAGTGACAATAAAATACGGTGGAGCCTCCAACCAAAAGATTTTAACGAAGTTATTCTGTATGATGAAGCAAGACCATCAGGAGTTGAAATAAACAAACTCAATCACCTTGCCCTGCAGCATAACTGATTTAAAACAAAAGCCCGAAGAAGTAACATTTTAAAAAGGATATCAACTTACTCAAAAACAGGGCCATTGTATTTAGTTGGTACCACAAGAAATCCTGAAGTGTCTGCTTTTGGTCTCATCGAAACTGAGTGAATACCTAAAGCATCTGGATACAGCCCGCAGAGAAAATGCAAAGACTCCTCTAGCCCTTGTTTAGAAATATCAACATGAAGAAATAACTGATTGACGTCACCATCACCGTTGTCATCTCTAGATTCCCCGGGAACAATGTCTATCAGTCGCATTACTGATAAACTTATCTCCTCATGTTGGAACATACGTTTCAGAACTGGACCTCCACTATCAAGTGCCCCCTTTACAACAGTATATGGAGAAGGGGGGCTAATTTTCTGTAGAATATGAAGGAGCGCACAAGATTAGTGAGTCAGACACACAAACTCAGGTACTTCATACAATAAGAATCTCAAAATCATTGGTAAAATTACTAATATTTGATAAGCAAATACACAAATGGCAATCCTCGTGCATGTGCCCACAAAATCAATAGATTATGCTACTTATCTTTCAGACGAATAAACTGGTTTACTCCAGTTCATCACATATCACAGAGACATCATACTTTAAAGTTACAGGTTGACTTCCATCTAGTATTTCAGGGTTTGTAATACGAAAGGTGTACTGCACCAAGTCAGGCTTTAGTTTAAATGAGCAATAGGTAAACATTTGCAGGTTCGCGGGTATACCCACCAAAACGCAAGCTGCAAGCAAGACAACATAGAAGAAAAGCAAGAATTTATCCAACATCTCAAAAAGCCCCTAGACACCAAAAAGAAAAAGAAAACCAAGTAATAGATGTTTCAATGCCCAGATAATCCATTTTCCCCTATATACATTAACGCAAACAAAATCTCCTTCACAGATTTTTAGAATTTCGCTTGTAAAAAAAAACTTACTAAAAATACCATCTTCTAAAACCATTTAGTTCTTCTCATATAATCATTTACTCAAACAGCTTGAGTGGCCCTGAGCATTTTGTAATATTACAAACAAACAAAAACATGAGCTGTAGATTGAGATAATTACGGGTGGAGGAGTCATTTTGGAGACTTCAACGTAGTGATCTTTAAGTGAGCGTAGGATCATGGAGTTAACGGCCTCCGTGCCGGTGGAGGATGGCCTCGATGCTATTGCGCGCCAGTGACGGTGTGCCAAAGGGTGTGAGAATCGGTGGCGGATTACTCCGCCTCCTCCGCCGCCGCAAACCAGAGCCTTTCTCCACATTTTCCAAGTAGTAAAACCGAGTTTCAACTTTTTAGCCAAAAACTCGACGCTTAACGGGGCGTTAAATTCGGACCGGAAACGGTCTCGCCGAGCCGGTTCGGGATCGAACGCAAACCCATAGGAATATGAGTGGGTTTGGTTTACCTTACACAATTTTTTATGTAAGATTTTTTAAAATAATTAATTGTGAATTTCTGAAATTTCAACTTGGTTTTTTATTTTAATAATTAAATCTCAAGTCAGCATAAGTTTTTAGATCTAGTTTAGAAGATTTAGTATCCCATTTACATCATTTCCTTCCTTGATAGATTCATTGCTTTAGTTTATTGTTTTAGGCTGCGATTGGTTTGGAGGATAAAATAAACTAATGATTAGTAAGTAAATGATAAAGAAAATGATCATTGTAGGAATGTAATATATGGTGTTATGTTTGATATGATTTTTAAGTGTAGGATAATTTTGAATTTTTTGATGATAGGACAAAATTGCCCTTTCTTCTTCTTTTTTCTTCTTCCACTCCGGCGGCGGCGACGGTCAGTGGTCGGCAATGTCGGTGCGGCTAGCAGTCAACGACGTCCACGGCTGTCGGCCGGCCGGAATTTATCGGTCAGCGGCGACGGTCGGTGGTCCGGCGTCGGCTGGTTCTCGGCGGCACCCGACGGCGATCGGTCGGCATTCGGCGGCGATTGTCGGCCGGAGGCGGCGGTAGGCCGGCGGGGGCGGTCGGTGGTCGGCAGCAGCGGTCGTGGCGGGAAGTGATGGTGAGTTTGGATATAGGAGAATGGTAAAATTGGAAAAAATAGGAAGGATTAGGAGTTGGATAAATAATCATAGGAGGTGATGAGATATTATTTTAACCCACCTAATATAACCTAATCATTCATATGATGTATTGACTTGGTTAAATAATCACGCGTACCAAACGAGGGATAAGGTGTGTTAAAAAAAATAAACTCACCTTATCATCCCGACCAAACACTCGTTTAGGGTTGTTTTTGTTCATTAAGATTCCTTTTTTAAGTTTCTAAAGGACAATCTTTTGAGTTTAGGATTTTAATCTTACCACACTTGTTGTGGCCTGTTGTTATTCCTCATTAGTTCAGTAACACGACATTATTAATCTTAACTGATAAACTATATGATATATAAGATAAAATTATGTCGATCATATTAGATAATACATCAAATAATAATGCGACAATGAGACAATTAAAATATTTTCTTAAGCCTATTTTCGATGATGCATTATTTCATATTAGATTTGCATCTCATGTCATTGGTTTTGCGTGTAAATAAAACACTTCCATGATCCTCTTTCTGAATCAAAAGAAAATTTTAAATATCGTGTCAAATTATTACGTTAAGAAATATATTTTACTATGTTAACATATAAACAGGTGCTTACTCCATATTATAATTAACTTGTTTCATCGGTTTGGCAATCAGATGAAAACGATTGGGATTTTATAACTAAATGTGTTGGTTTATTAGAAACATATGAGAAGGATACTGATATATTTTCTGACATTCAATACCCTACCACTCTTTTTTTTTTTTTTTTTTTGGTTCTGATTTTCAATATATTTTATGTATTTATTGAATGTACAGATGATGATACTTTAAAATATTTTGTAAAAAATATGGAAGCAAAAAATTGGGAAACCATTCTAGACCCAAGTCAAAGTGAGGACTCGTTAGAATTATTTTTTACTATTATGACAATTTTTTGGAGAAGAATGTCGACGACGAAAAAAATCAATAATCCGTTCTCATCAGAAAATATTAATTTCAATTGTACTCAAGTGAACAAGCACAAGGTTCGTAACAGCATGAGTGGATGTTGGATGAAAGATCGACGGAGAAAAAGTGCGGAATCAACTTTTTACAAAGTTTAGTTCGACAGAAATATAAAAGAAAAGCGATGTCAACAAGATCATCAAATGAGCTACAATTATTTCTCAGTCAAAAATTTCGAAGAAGTAATTTGTCTTCACAATCTCTTTCTCTACTTACAATACTAAAAGATTTGTTTAATGCCGAAACAAAGAATGGAAAGGAAGGAGCTACCAAAGAATTCGAGGGACACAACTCCGAAAAAGAAGAAGAAGAATATATTGATTCGAATGAATGCAAATATGTTCTTGAAATTTGAAAGTTTCGACTTCAATAAATATAAATTTATTTTTTTTTCCATATTAACGTTGTTTCAAATTCAAAATAATTACGAAAATAAATTCAAAGATAAAGGTATTTTATATAGCACATCAACCACAAAGTTGTAGACTGATCGAAATAGAATATATATCTAATCTAATCTATCTAATATCTATCTAATACTATTATAAATATATGAGTTTGAATTGTGAGCTTACTATTTTACCCTTTCATTTATTTTATAATTTCTTATGTTCATAAGATTCTTTAAGTCATTTTCTAAGTTAATTTAATATGAACATTAATAGTGTACTTAATTCCATCAAGATAATTATTAATTTGATTTTATTTTTGAATTTCATTATTGTGAGCTTATTATTTTACACTTTCATTTATTTTACAATTTCTTATGTTCATGAGGTTCTTTAAGTCATTTTCTAAGTTAATTTAATATGAACATTAATAGTGTACTTAATTCTATCAAGATAATTATTAATTTGATTTTACTTTTGAATTTCATTTAGTTTAAATGTTACATATTTAAAAAAATTGCTAATATTTGGAATTTCATTTAGTTTACATGTTACATATTTAAACATTAAATTATTTTCTACGTTAGTTATTTAAACATTGACATCAAATTCATAGAAAATTACTAAAATAATGTTATAAATTAAAAAATTGTTAATATTCCGAATATTAAGGTAATATTGGGAATACGAATGGAGAAGAGTGAGATTGAAAAAAATTAAATTATTAATAAATATTAAGATCATATAAAACATCTTTTTCTCATTTAAAATAGAGATATTTTTAGTCTATTTATGTATCAACATAGATATATGATTGAGAGAAAATGTTTGTATGTAAGTTATTTCAATGCAAATATTTAAGCATTTAGTCAATTTCGATATATGATGCTAAAAAAATATCTCTAAATAATATATTATCTATTAATAATAATATCTCTTAAATATATGACTTTCATTTGTGAGCTTACTATTTTACTTTTTTTTTTTTTACAATTCGTCATATTCATGATGTTATTTAAGTCATTTTTTATGTTTGTTTAAAAAGATCATTAATAGTGTACTTAACTCAATCAAACAATTTATTATTTTAATTTAATTTTAATTACTTAAATTTATACATTGCAGTCAAATTCATGAAAATATCTACCATATTAATGATAAATAATAATGGGATGACAAAGGGAGATGAGACGGATGAAATAAAAATAAATTATTAATAAATATTAAGTTCATATAAAACTTCTTTCTCCCATTTAGAATAGAGATATTTTCAGACTCTTTGTGTAAACTGAGATACGTGATTGAGAGAAATGTTTGAATGTAACTGATATCAAACACTGTTTTTAAGTTATTTGGTCGATTTTTTATATATGCTGCTAAATAAATATTACTAAATAATATGCTTCATTTGATCATTTAGTGTTTTTGCAATGAGATGAGTTTTTACCCTAGCGTTAACATGTTTTATTGTTATATGTCATTTGTGTTGATTATGTTGTATGGATGTCATATAAAATGTCAATATTTCTCAAAGAATAAAATCGTTTTTCAAAAAGAAAAAAATTGTTCATCCAGAAAAAGAAATACATGAAAATCAAAGTGTACACGATTCTCATTCTATTTATAATGGTATGAGAAAATTTTTAAAGTTTTGTGGACACAATAGATCATTTTTGTGAATTTTTAGTAAAGTGAGACATTGAGTCAGTTGCACTTTATTTCCTCCAATATCATCTTGATATCTCATATGCATATCTTAATTACATTATTCGTGTCTCTTCTCAAAACTTTTAAAATGCAATAATTAATTTTGTATATCGTTCCACAAGATATAAAATATTATAAACAAAATGTAAATTCGATAAAAGAAAATTTGTTTTGTTTCAATGAATAATATAATATTATGTTCTAGACACAACAAATGAGATTGAAATTATATTATTCTTATGATATGATGAACGCAATCATTGTTCCAAAGCTTCTAAAACAATGACTAACGAGATGGCTTCCTTGAATTACGTCAAATTAAACGAGAATACAGTTCTAATATATAGTAATTTGATAGATTTTTAAGTTTTATTTTTCACAGTGATTGAGAAATAATTGTTAAAATTTATTAACCTTATACTATTTGTTAATAATATTGATAATGAATATATAAAATTGATATTACAAATATCACGATATTTGAAAAAATTATAACAACATTCATAGTTTATGTTGTTGAATGATATATAGGTTATACATACTTTTACTCACAAGTAAAAAACTATCACGACTAAAAGAATTTTCTCTCAGGAGTTACAGTTGATGATTGTCATAAACTGAAAAATCATTCAACAAAAAAAAAAACAAATAGTCGAAATATAAGATTACCGGATAAAAACAATGTAGAAAAAATGTCGTGATAGGGAAGCAAACTACAAGCATGTCAGATCTCAGATGATGATTCTAAATAAGATAATAAGTATTAAAGATGATCATATACTTGTTGAGTATACCAAAATAGTTATACACATATTATAAAAACTACGACAAAGAGTTGTTGAGTTGTCAAAACCAACCAAGAAGCATATTAAAAAATGTGTCATGCGGATAAGATAATTTTTTCGATTCATATACCGTGTATGGTCATGATTTTTTTTTTTTTGGTTTGATTTGTTTCAATTGATAAATGCTACTAGCTATATTTTAATTCATTTAAATATTATAAAAATTTCATTCATATATTTTCACCAGTTTCGTCACGTGAGCACTTTTCTGGTGTATATATATACACAAGGTAGGATAATGAAAGGGGGAGCTGGCGGGAGAAGCAAATGGGAGATTCCCTATTCTTCGAAAGTTGAATGAATAGATACAAGGAAAACAGAGTAGACATGATCTCTTGATGGCTCAACTCCACTCTAAGTCCGCCCTGTCGCCGCCTATGTACACGCACACCACCGTAAGCTTCATCTATTGTTCACAATTTACCTGCGAAGAGATCCCCATTGTTATAAAAACGATTCGATATACGTAGAACAACAGACAATATTTCGTATAAAAACTTCTCAGAACACTTTGATACTTCAAACACCGATAGAAATAAATATCAGACAAGGATTTGTCCAGTTTATCATCCATGTAATAAGTTGGAAATTATTTCAGAAATAGAATCTTGCATTTCTACTGAGATTATTTTTCATAAAAGCCATCTTCCCCAAACGTTGGAACCAAGAACCAAAAATAGAAAGGTGGCATCATCTTAGCACCAAAGAAATCAGAAGGCAAAAAGAGAGAGACTTTTGAAAATCAGAGTTAGTGGCGAGTGATTAAATCAATTCTCGTCATATTTATTTAAACATGTAATGCAATCCGGTACATTACATAATGCTATTTTTAAAAATTCATGTAGAGAAAATGCTATTTTTCAAAATTTCTCATCTCCAACTCAAAGTTAAAAAGGAAGATCAATGCTTGCCTCAGTCACTGAAAATGACCTTCTCCGCGATGTCCAGCAACGGCTGCAAGCACTCTGGTGAAAATTTCCTGGCAAACATGTACGAATAACTCGAATTCGAGGTCCGTAGCTCGTCGATGAGAGTCGAGGAAACCTCGACATGCCTGTATGTATGCGGATGACCACCTATACTACCAGTCCAATCGACCCTTGTGAGAGTATGATGAGTGCATCCATCGGGATCCTCCATCGACAAAAGGGTTGGAAAATAATGCTCCTCCGGATAACAAGAATCGACCTTCAAGCACGGCAGCCTAAACTTGCGCCATAATCTCCGATCCCTTATCACCACCAGAGCGTGTTGCCGGGTTAGAACGAAGAACTGTGATCCAATCCGAAACCGATCGAATGGAACCTCCGGCAACATTGCATTTTTTCCCCTGGCCACGTATCTGTCCCACAGTTGGGGCTCGTGGGATAATATTTCGATGAAGCTACGGTACATAGGTGTGGATGGAGATGGATCAGCGATAGGTTTGAGGAAAAGGGAGTTGTACATGAATTTGAAGGAGTGCAGAGGGATGCAGTGTTGGGAAACGAGGGCGAAGTAAGAATTCAAAGGGTCGTCGAGGAGAGCGGTGGCCAGGAGGCGCCGGGCGGCGGAGACGAGGGACGGGGTGGCGCGTTGGGTCTTCTTGGCTGCGATGAAACGTCCGGAGAAAACCCCCTCCGGGGGCGCGATCTTGGAGGAGGGATCAGCGTGAATGTAGATGTTGTACAGGGGCTCGTTGTTCCGGAAGAAGAGCTGCCAAAGGGGTGCGAAATGAAGATCAGTGTTGGTGAGGAAGAGGAACGCGATCTTTGGCTTGGCGTTGCCGGTCCCGAGGTGGGATACGGCGGCGGGGCCGCCGAGGGACGCGAGGGTGGCGCGGCGGAAGAGGGCGAGGTCGTCGAGCTCGTCGGGGAGGGAGATTTCGACGTGTCTCGGCGGCAGAATCCGTGGGACAAAGAGGAAAAGCAACGGGAACGAGAGCAGGAGAGCAAATGAGAGGACGAATGGCGTGTTGAACATAGCAGCCTCGATCTTCCTTGATGACGATGAAGACGACGATTGCATGAAAAATCTTACCAATGTTGATCGATTCCCTACGTATAAATGGATCTTTCAATCTGTGTAGATATACAGATTAATTTGTACGTATAATTTTAACGTAAAAAGTAACAGATGGCACGAATTTTCTGAAAACCATAAGGATTATGGAAGAATGAAGGGCTGATTAATGGTGTAAAAATAGCGTTACGATTGTTGTTGGAGAAGAAGGTGGATGATGGAATGAAGAAGGCTTTGGTTCTTTCTTTTTCTTTCCCATTTTATTTAAGGTTGATGTATCCAAGGAAACTGTCCTATTTAGTATTTTGTAGGAAAAGAGAAACGTGCGATAACTATATTTATGTCGTGAGTCTTTATTTTCTAATGCGTCAAATTTATATCATATTTTCGGTTATGAAGTATCAAAATGTGAAGATCGTGACGTAGAACAGTGGATCATTACGAAAATCAGATCTTACTTGGAATCTTCATATTTTATATCATTTCGATATGCGAGAAGAGCGTCGAACAAAACACCTCATCATTTAGCGACGGAAAGCTATTACGAATGGTGTTATTGAGGAATGGTTTAACTATATGTTTTCATCAACCTTTAGAAATATTGTGTATTGACTGAATCGTTGGAGATGAATCAATGGACATGTGTGATTTAAAAAATAAAATAATAAACAAACAAACAAATGAAACACACCTTGCAACCTTCCTTCCAGCTTCAACTCCACCTGGCTTAATTTCATGCATTCTTCTTGCAACAGCCACGTTTCATACCATATATCAGTAGTTTATCCATTTATGCTTCTGTTTACAAATCTAAGTTTCCTTGTTTCTTCTTTCCTACAAAAGTTCGATCAAATTAACGATCCGAAGAGTGATTTATGGATACCAGAAAGAGGAGCATCAGAATTTTGATGTTTCCATGGCTGGCTTATGGCCATATCTCGCCATTTCTGCAACTAGCTAAATCTCTCACAAACAGAAACTCCATCGTCTACATGGCTTCTTCGCAAATAAACCTCGGTTCCATCAGAGGAAAGCTCTCAGAAAAAGACTCGGTTTCGATAAAATTGGTTGATCTTCATATCCCAACAAGCCCTGATCTTCCGTCTCATTACCACACCACCAATGGCTTACCTCCCCACCTCATGCCAGCTCTCAAGAAAGCTATGGACTTGTGCAGGCCACGCATCTCCACCCTCCTCAGAACCCTCAAGCCAGACTTGGTTATATACGATTTCCTCCACCCATCGGTGCCGGAGGAAGCTGCAGCGCATAATATCCCAGCGGTGCTGTTTCTGAGTCCGGGCGCGGCATCATCTTCTTATTTCATGCACCATTGTTTCGAAAAGCCCACTTCGGACTACCCTTTTCCGGGTATATACTTCCGGGAGAGCGAGTGTGGCAGGTACTCTTTTGTCCCGAAGTCCACAGGAATCGAGGCTAGTGATTTTGAAAGATTGAGGGAATGTGTAAACCGTTCTTGCCAAATCGTGCTAATCAAGTCATTTCGAGAGATAGAGGGGAAGTATATTGACTATCTCTCCTTCATAACTGGAAAGAAATTTGTCCCGGTGGGCACTCTGTTTCAGTATCAAGAAACGAGGGAGAATCATGAGCATGACAAGTTCATCAAATGGCTTGACGGGAAAAGTGAAGGGTCCACTGTTTTCGCTTCATTCGGAACCGAGTATTTCTTGAAAGAAAGCGAAGTGGAAGAGATAGCACTCGGGCTGGAGAAAAGTAGCGCTAATTTCATATTGGTTTTAAGGTCTCCACAAGGGCAGGGAACCGAGATACAACAAATGCTCCCGAAAGGGTTTGCTGACAGAGTTGGCGAGAGGGGAATGGTGGTGGAAGGATGGGCACCACAAGCAAGAATCTTGTCACATCCGAGCGTGGGAGGGTTCTTGAGTCACTGTGGATGGGGTTCAGTGATGGAAGGGATTCATTGTTCTGTGCCTATCATCGCGGTTCCGATGCATCTGGATCAGCCATTGAATGCGAGATTGGTGGAGGAGGTGGGGATTGGTGAGGAAGTTGTGAGGAATAGATCAGAAGGGAATCTTGAGAGAGGGGAGATTGCTAGAGTTATTGGGAAGGTGGTTGTGGAGGAATGTGGGCAGAGTTTTAAGTTGAAAGTGAGGGAATTGAGTGAAAAGATGAGGGAGAAAGGGGAGGAAGAGGTTGATGTGGTTGCGGAGGAATTGGTCAGATTGTGTGGGATTGATCTTTTGCCTTCAAATTCTGTTAAAGGACACGAGTTATTCATTTATGGGCGTGAATTTGTTGTTAAATAGAGATAGTATCCAATCCGACTTGGTCCAAAGGGTGCTACATTTTCCTCAACTCCAAGTTTGTAGGCAAAAGATCGGGAAAGTATATTTTTGGTAAAGTTTTCTTTTTTATAGTGGGTCTATTGTGGTATCGTTCGCTAGTTCGGACATTGCATTTTTTTCGATTTTAGTCAATTTTCATGAGCTTGCTATGTTGTATGTGTTGGATTTATACGAGTAAAATTAGTGAGATAATTGAGAGAGTGGAGTTGTAGAGAAATAAATTGTAGCGGTTGGAATGATGATTGGAAATATAGTTCATGGTATTTAGATTGTTGCACAGTTTAAAAAATTAGACGTAAATCATAAATTTTTTTTTTCTCAGCGATGAGGCCAGAAAAATAAAATTGAGAGACGAAAAAAATATATTAAAAATTTTAGAGGGTGAAAACGAATTTTAAATATGAAAATGAAAATAATATGATTATTTATAGTCTCCTGCTATTTAAAAAAAAATGGCAGCCTCCCCCAAGTCCTTCAGATAAATTTGACATTTACTCATTTGACATGAAAATGTGGGGAAAATAAAATAAAATACATCCATGATCTTCTGAGATTTTCCATTTTTTCCCTAATACTTGCAGTTGATGAACCAAGTTGAATTTCAGAATGGAGTTGGAAGAGTTCAGCATGAGAAAAAAAACATGTGATGGATCATGACAAGCAAGAGATAACGCACCCTAAGGTGGACGTTGCCATTGATGTCTAGGAGAGATTGCTCAAAAGGGTATTCAAAAACAGTGTTCCCACTCAGAATGTCTAAAATATACTTGGAATTTTAATATTGTCCAGTTTGCCTATATTTTTTCGTCTATGGAATGCGAAGGCTGTAACATGCAAGTGCTTTCGTTCCTAGGAATGTATGATTATGCATGCAGTGTGGTGGTCCAATCCAAACACATCAACTACGAAGGGAACGTTGAAACACAAATATTTACTCAGAATGATGCATGCTACTGGTCCTTGAATTTATAAGCAACGCTTCAACTTCCATTCTTCATTTGAGGTTTAGCTGTTTAAAAACCAGGCTGCCAGCCTGTTCCTATGCAATCAGGCTTCAAACACTGCCGTGTCTGCTGAAACACTTGTAGATGATACAAGCTCTTTGTACTCCGCTAACAGATTTGGGATGTCGCTTAAACGCAACTAAGATTCAGATAAACAAATGGGCATTAGACTATGAAATATAGAGAGACATAAAACTGAATCATTCAATCATACAAATAGTTTCCAGCACTTTCTAGTTTAGAAATGTTTTTCTTCCTTGATGGGTGTAAATAGGGGTTGGCCAAACTTAGCAATCTAGCTCAATCACGGTAGTTTGTAAATTTGTGAGTTAAAGTTTAAATAGTTACAATATTTTCATAACTAGTGCCACCTCGTTCATTCTCATCATGGAATACACAGGTCTAAATTTGTGAGTTAAAGTTTCAATTTTGCGCCATTTCCAACAATTCTACTGACCTATCATTGGAAATAAACAAAACCATGTCAACCAAACAAGTCTATGAAACTCGAAAAAAGATTTACATAGCTGATGGAAATATACAGTCACATTACATATTTTAACTCACAAAAAATAATTAAAATGTTTTGTATAAACGTGAAATCATTAGCAACCATGCTGCCAATAAGAGTTGTAGTGTCTCATACCTGAGCAGCATCTTTAACATGATAGAAGCCGTAAACTCTATTTCCAGGAAAACCAGATTCCATAAGCATTAGATTGGATCCAACCTTCTTTCTGTCACAGAATTAAACATGTCAAAATCTACCAGTAAATCAGACTTGTTTTTTATTCTTATTTTTTTTACGCGTGTTGTGCGGGTGGGGGATTGAACCTAGGACTTCCCACTATGGGGAGGATTTGTGCCACACTACCCAATGGGCCATGGCATATGTACGTCAGATTTCATAGGTACTATATAAACTAGTACATGACATCCAAACAACTGAATAACTTGTTATTGGAAAATTTCTTCACAGCAAGAGTGAAATCATTGCAGGCAAAACATTTATCGTAACCAGCATTACAATAATAGTCAGATCCGTTGATGGTTAGATCAATTGCATGTTGGGGTATATCTTCCAAGTTCTAGCATCAGAATTCTGGTAAAATGAAATATTGCAATCATCTGAATCATTGGGAGGCCCACTCAATGATTAGATTGTTACGTTGTAATAGAATGTTAGCTGTCGTATTACGGTCACAAATTACATGCTAAGCTGCTCCAGTTTGATTTGTTAACCACATGTAAGAAGACCAATCCAAACTTTTCGACATTTCTTAAGAATTGTGTGAAGTATGATTTAAGCTTATGTAATCAGTTATCTAATCTCTGATTAAGTTTGAGATTTTTTTAGCTTATGCACTTTCTTTATGTCAACTTTACGAATATTTTTGCATCTGGTAAGCACACATTGGATGAACGACCAGGCCCCTCACCCAGCTGTGGTCAGAGCTACGGGGGAAAATTTTAAGTAATCTCCACACTGTAATCTTCCAATTTACAAAAATCCCCCCTCGCTTCTTTTTAGTTGTCTTATTTCCTCGAGAATAAAAAAGAAGCCATAAAACTCTGAGAAGTTTCAACAACTTTTCTGTGGAATTCTAAAATCAGTTTTATTATTTCTAGAGACTGGACTGATGTCTGATTCCAATGCGACTTCGTCCACCACAGAAATTTTTTAATTCATATTATACTACGAAAAGTCGAATAGTACAATCTCACATATGATGGCGGGCGATCAAACGCTGATAGTCATGCAATAATGGGCTAAGCTCCTTCAATGTAATAGACTGTGGAGAGGACTTCATCCAATGGTCTCGAAGTGCTTGCACAGCCTATTGTAAAACAAATGTCAGCAAACATGACAGGTATTTTGTTACATGTTGGAATCTAACAAGATAAATTATATGCTGAAAAACCTGAATGTTATTAGCAGTGGTGTCACCAACAACTATTGACCTGAGCTGGATAAAATCTTCGTCTTCCATTTCATCTAAGATGGGTTTCGGATTAGAAAGAGAAATCGAAATTTCTAATCGTTTATGCAACTCTAACATCATAGGTATTTCGTTTTGGCCTTCCTGTGAGAACAGACAGAAAATTGGCACATCATTTATCCTTGTCTCACACAGAAAAATTATGCATGAACTTTAGTCCTATAACTTCTAAGGTTGACAAAGAGCAGCTTGGTGCAGCTTGACTTTGATCTCAGGCTCCCCTAGCGAGGAAGTGGAACCACAAGTTCCAAGCACTTGTTCCAGCAAAAGGAACTTAATTTCAGCTCCATGACACATTTAAACCATTTTACAGGACAATTTGAAACTCTCGTCTGATTTCAAAATGGGTAACCATTCCCTTTAAATTTTCTCGTAAAGTGATTGAAAGAATTATGTTGTTTCACATAAAGAGAATTGTTGTCAACTTATTAAACATGACTTCAGTAATTTGAGAGTAATTGAGCATTTAATTTCAAACAATGCCGAATGAAAACAAGAAATCCATATTCCATAAGGTTATGCCAAATAACTTGGATGATGACGTCCATACAAGTGTTGGAGTCAGCATAGGCCATCATTCAGGTATGATAGAGTTGTAATGCACTAGTTATTCCACATGCTCGCGAAATTTGAAAAGAAACCAGAGGCTGCAAGGCACTTTTGTGTACATAATAAAAATATACATGACATTGATGTAGATGCTATTTTTTTTATAAAAAAAAATATATCGCTAAAAAACACACTTTCCTAAGTATACACCCAGAAGCTAATTTTTTGAAACAAGCAACAATACGATGTAGATTTGGACTTCCTGATCTTAACGTTAAAATAAGAGGAATATTTAAGAGGAAGAATATATATTTTCATGACAATTGACATTACCTGTGAGCCCATGGTTGTATTACTTTCTGAAATAACGTCTGGCGGATATGTTGCCAACCTCTTCGCAATAGGGTCATCTGCAAGCAAACATAATCCACGTAAAACCACTAGCACAGTCTGATGGAGAAGCCGAATTTAATTACTAAAAATACATTGACCACTCTCGAGTGCAAATAAGAGGTTATCCAATGACATTTTGACCATGGTTTCCACTCAAGGTGCGAGCAAGAGGATCTGCTAGTGAGTAAATCACGTGTAAGCTTGTTTAAAGGCTGAATAGAGCTCGGTTTGAACTGGAACACAAAATACTCACCCCCTTGTTACTTCCTTCGCTAATATTTTATTACTATTATAATTTTTCATGAATCGACTATTTTGACAACTAAGTCTGTAAGAACATGGAAAGTAGTTCAAACATTTTTAAATTTTCAACAAATAAATTGGGGTCAAGTTTGTGCAACTCAACACACATGTGGCCATGTGGGTAGAGTTTGTGTATGACAATAGACTACTCAAACAAGTTCCAGCTAACCATTAAAAACTTTAGCCAAGCTAGAAAAACCAAGTGAATATCAAAAAACTAAGATTCAATTACTAATACTCTAGCAGGTTTTATCGTTTACAAAGCACAAGGGTCTAAATAGTTAAGAACAGATCGTAGTTCTACTAGATCATTGATGAATGAATAGATCATGGTTTTACTAATTCAAAAGCTTATAATAATATACAGATCAAACATGAATGGAAATGATTCAGACTGAGAGTTTTAACCACAAAACAATGCCAATAGTCATATAACAGAACCACGAACCATCTGGTACAAGCCACCAAAGATCACCAAATGTTGATTTTCCATCAAAACCACCAAATAATAAATACCGTGAACCAGCACTGTTCATTGAATGATACGCTCGAGCAGAAGGTGGTTCATTGTTAATTGGCAACCGTGTCCACTGTACAGACACTGCATGCAATTACAAAAATATAACCATGAAAATTTGTGTTTACGAAAAATGGATAATCAAAATAACGGAATAATCAACTAACTTTGATCGGTCACATGAATTTCATATAGTGACTTCCACATATATCTTCTATTAAATGATAAATGTAAAGTACATGGATGAGAACATCCGCAGAACAATAGCAGTTCATGACAAGAGTAAAGCACATGTATCTGATTATTCAGATAGACTCGCCAGCAGAATAATATTTGAGCACCTCAGGTTCCCCACCTGGGGAGAAGATGTCCTATTCTTAGACTAGAGATTTCATGGCCAGGAGAATTGAAGAGTAGTGCTTGTTCTTATAAATCATATATGGGCGAAAGCATACATGATCTTGAAAGAACAAGGTAAATTTGTGCGCAATATTGTGCTTAATATTTTTATTCAAGTTCAACCTTCAATGTAAGACAAAAAGCACTTACCCCTGTCCAAAACAACACAGTCATTGTAATAAATGTCATAACGGCTCAACCAACCACCAGTCCCATGTCCCCCAAATAACAAAAGCTGCAAACAGTAAACAATAACTAGTAACTTGCAATGATATGAGTGAAAGCAATAATTAAATTCACATAAAACTACTTTACCATTGAGTGTGCACGTCACAAATAACTCGTACTTCTTGAGTCGCATAGTAACTCTATTATTTCATGGCTGCTTTTATCATAATGTTGAACACTATACTTGTACGTGTGTTATGTTTACACCATATGGGCTGACACAGGTCAAGTGAGAAACTGAGACCGGAGTTCTATCCCGTAAGACTATACAATTGTTCCATGACAAACTGAACAATTTAATAAATTTCTTCTATAGAGAATCCAGACCTTTTCTTTAGCCTGCCAACATTCTTCTCCATAAAGTTCTTATTCCATTCTGAATTCGCTTCTTTTTGTCGCATCAACTTTTCCTTCCCCGACAATAAATGCAATTTCATGGATTGGAAGGATAGAGCAAGTACCATGACAACAATCTAATTCTAGTGGCAGCTGGACTTTTGTTCTACTTGTTTATTTCCTAAGAAAATAAAATTTCCTTTAAAATAAACCTACAAACTAACTCCGGGTTTGTTAGTTGCTGCCACTTCAATGTTGACTTCGAAAATTTTATATTTTTCTGACAAGTCTAGACAAATATTTTTCTAGGAAATGCCCACTATTAACATCTTCTTGAAAGAAAAATGGCAAAAAAATACAATTCCAAATCTAAGAAAAAAATAAAATAAATGAATTAATAAAAAAATCAACACAACTAAGGGGATCCTCATTGAATCCATCTAAATTGAAAAAAAAAATGTTTACCGAGAATTTTCTATATATTTTCATCAACTGAACCTCTGAGGAGTGATATGAATCTGGCCGGGCATGGCGTTCAAAGGATTGGACGAAGGTGCAAGGAGGCATCGCGTCAAATCATGAGCAATCAAGAAGGGCTCGCGGGACGGAGTGTCTCGCGCACATGCGTGAGTTACGACACTCATATGCGCGACACGGGCAGAGAGTTCCGCGCATATGCACGGTATAGGGCGCGCATATGCGCGTGGCACAGATTCACGGAACAGAAGACTTCGCGCATATGCGCGAGATTGGGGCGCGCATATGCGTACGAGGAAAATGCGAAGACAGTAACTTCCGCGCATATGCGCGCGGCGCAATTTCAGAATTATTTCTTTCCTATTTTAGAGTCCTATTTGTTTTGGTAATTAGATTTGATATCTTTTTTATTTGTACACAATATATGGACGAAAATTAATGATTGTAAACAATTAATTCTTGAGTTTAATCATATTGGTGAGTTTTTCTTCCAATTTCAAAGTTTGGCTTTGTATACACCTTCGTGTGTTTCTCAAATCAAACTTGTCAAAGTTTAATACTTTGTGGCGTTTGTCGATTGTTCTTCACTCGGATTGTCAAAGACGAGTTCTTTGAAGGTTCGCTTGAATTTCGATTGTTTATCCTTCGTTAATATTTGTTGCTAAATTCCTAAAAATTTAGAGGTGAATATTACAACCTTACTTGTTCAAAAAGATCGAGACAACACAACCGTTTCTTTATTTCATCAAATCGAGGGCGTGACTCCGTTTTGAGCGCGTTTGCTTTTCGTGGTTTGAAGGATCGTATCAAGGAGTGAGATGAAATGAAGCCAAATATAAATGTACTCTCTGAAAATTGTGCAAACATAGGATAATATGCCTTTAGTTTGACAATGCATCTGGTCAAAACATTAACATATTGAAAGTTGGTATGCTCAGATAGAATGTAACTATCCATATAAATTGCGATAATTAGTGTGTCGAAGCTACAAAAATAAGTCATGTTAGCTAAAAATTGAAGGTAAATTTTCATGTCTTATTACCCATCTTCTCATGAAACCACAATTTGCATTTCCCATGAGTTAGTAAGCAAAAATTTTGAACATTTCAACAAGATGTGCAGCTATCAAGTAATGAAAGGAGTAAGTATCTACCAATCTCTATCTTACTTCCCTCGTAACCCAAAACAGATTATTAATCAGAAGTTACAAGCTTGCAAGACTCCTTTGAATGACAAATTCCCTTCTAGATCTTCAATATGGTACTCCTTTCGTTCAGATTGTGGAACATAGCCCAAATAAGAGGTTCCATTTAACCTAAACGGCTAAGTATGACCAAATTTTTTTGTTGAGATGGATTTCGTTGGGTTTCAATTAAAAGTTTAATTTGCTAACAAATTGAATATGCAGTCAATAAATATTAAATGAGTTTACTTACATAGTACCCTCCAGATGTAATTGTGTGTCCACAACGGGCCGAAGGTGCTTGCCCTGGAAGCTTCAATTGGGTCCAACCAGGAGCTTCATTCTCTTCCTTCCACAAGAAAGTCATACAATTACTTGATAGCATGTCAAGTAAAGAGAATCCACAGTCGGAACCATGAATATTACTACTTTGATACATAACAAGTTTTTTCCATTCCTACAGAATGCCAAGAATAAAGCTTTTTTATTGCTTCTGCTACATGAGAGTATTAAGAAAAAGAGCTTGAGATATACCTTCTTCAATAAGGCCCTTTAAAGCCCATAGATCACCCATAATTGGTCCTCCACCACCTGCAATAGTTCGAAAGATAATTAAAATCCACAAAGCTGCATTTAAGCGCATAAAAATATTATCATTCTCAGTTGCCCAATTTGAGATGCGAGGAAAACATGATTTTTTTGTGCATCATGATAGTCCCCTTTTGACTTTGAAGTAATGGCCAAAGAATAAGGACAGTTATGTCATGCAAATTTTAAAAGCAAATTTTACTTTAGGAAATGAGTGTACATTTGTGTACATCCCTTAATAAAAATGTAAGATCCAAACATGGAGAGAGGAACACTGGAACAGCGAGTCCAATAAAAAAATGGACAGCAAATAATTCGCCATATTTTTTCTTTGATGAGAATTGAAGCAAACATAAGCTTAGAAGTGATAGCATGAAATATTATAAATCAGTGAAAAACTAAGGCTTTAGTGAATCACACGTACCATCTATTTTATTAAGGTGGTCACCAAAAGTGAGAAACCATTTTCTTTCTAAGCTAGACTCCAATCACAGTCCATTAAACACTATGGAAGCGTGAATTTTCAGACATCACAAAAATGTCATCTTTTATTCAGGTGGTCACCAAAGTAAGATCTAGGTTAGACCCCAATAACAGTCAATCAAACAACAGAAGTGTGTTCCATATGCAAATGATTATGTTTCCTTAATTCTTAAGAAAAAAGATTGTTTAACAAAGAAAACTTTGCCCACCTTAGTAGCAATTAAAGAATGCAAAATTACCTCTGCCACCATACACGAGCAAGCGCTTCTCAATCATCGTGACAGAATGGCCACATCTTGGTGGAGGTAAAGTCCCTGAAACTGATAACTCCATCCACTCGAGTGAAACTGTTCCAAGAGAAGGAAACTAGAATTCAAATAAAATATGATAAAACAGAAGAATAAAGTGAAACTAAAAATAAAATTACTTGTGTCTAAGATGTAGACATCTGAGAGCCACTTCTTGCCATCCCACCCACCATACCTGCATCCAATTAAGTTTATCGAACCCAAAACATAGGACAAAGCCAAATGAATTATCATATAAAAGAGAGAGAAAAAATTCCTACATCACAATTTTACGGTTTCCAACAGGTGAAGCAGCTGCAAAATCCCTTGACGAGGGTAAATCACCAAAACTTGTGAGTTCTGACCATTGCCATATATCTGTCACCGAGAGGACATCAGCAAAAAGCCTTTACGTATTTAGCTCCCATCATTGTAGAGTATCTACTATGGCACTAATGGAAGCTTACCAGTATCTAAGACCCAAAAATCACCCAACCTGTAAATCAAAAACTTTCTGGTAAACAAAACAATTCTAGACAAGCTTTAGTGATTAACAAGCTACAGAAAACGAATTGCGGCATAATACCTATTTCCACCAAGCCTTCCACCAAAAATGAACATATGACAATCAATTGCGACCGCAATATGAAAAGCACGTGGGCTCGGGCCCAGTTGTCCATCAGATCCACTGCCTGTGCACTTAGGCTGAAACCATAATTTTTTCTCTGCAGGGTGCAACATCAAAAATATATTTATATATCAATTTACATTAGAAAGATACCGATTCAAATGTTTGAAAATAACAACTTTTAGATCATCTTATTCTAGCAGAATCATAACAAGGCTCCTAGTACTCCATAACCAGATGATAACGGTATCTAAAGCGGACAAAGAATTTAGTTTACAATTGTCATCCCTGAAACCAAGTAAATTCCACCCACCTCGCCAAAGCCCCATGTAAACTATATACTTTTCCTCGCAAACAGATAATGGGACAGAACAGACGATATTTATGCATAACTAGAAATACAAATCAGCGTCACAACGCAACCCACAAAAAAGCAAATTTTAAGTATCCGAAAAGATAATGATGGATTCAGACAGCATATGAGACCATAAAATTACCAATGTCATAAACAGTGACATCGTTGAGGAATTTCTTGTCCACTAAACCACCGAAAAATACGATCTTTGACTTGCCGATGTTTACAGCAGTGTGACCGCTGCAATTACCAACAAATTTCAATATTATCACTGAAATATTTATCAATCCATCCACGCGGTTAACTTGTTATGAACATCAAATTATACAAGAACTACAGAATCAAGTGGGAAAACTTGTAACAAGGAAAAGTGAGAATCATGCCTTCTCGGCTGAGGGATGGATCCAGTGAAATCGGAAGCAGAAGCTCTAACCCAATAATGGGTCCTCATTCCTTGATTAAATTGATTCCTCTTTCGTTTAGAGTCCAGCTCGTGAAAATATATATGAATAGTCACCACTTCGGCCAGCTCATAGATAACCGGGTAAAACCATAAATCGACCACACAAAAAAAAAAAAACAAAAAACAAAAAACAAAAAACATTTTAACACTCAAATTCGACTGAAGTTAATTATATTCGATCTGAGTTCGAGTTGAATTGAAATTCAAAATTTTAATATTTTTGTTGTGATTTGAACCAATGCTGCAGTTAGCTTCAAAATATTCGAACATGAATGTTTAAATATATTTATTTAATATATAATTATATTATATTAATAAAATATTAACATTATCCGTGTTCATGAACAGTCGAATAAAACAATTTAAGATCGAGTTTGACTCGAAAATAATTCAAATATATTCGAATTCAGCTCAATTGGATAATTTCGAATACGAATCAAATATATTTTTGTTTTCTTGAAAAAAGCACAATTTGACTCGATTCATTTATAATGTTAGTTCATATGCAAATCTGAAACTCGAAAACCTTTATTAGCACACAAGAATGAGATTAAAAGAAAAAATAATAACATAATATTGAATTAAGATCTCCAAATTACATTAAAATATATTTGATTTAACCTAAGGTTAGTCTAT